>NC_043710.1:85258178-85369300 GCF_006229205.1 Suricata suricatta | reverse complement strand
TTTTTGAGAGCAAGAGAGACACAACACAAGTAGGGGAAAGGCATAAAGAGAGGGGGAGACACAGAATCTAAAGTAGGCTCCAGGCTCTGAGCTGTCAGCACAGAGCCCAATGCAGGGCTCGAACTCACAGACCATGAGATCATGACCTGAGCTAAAGTCAGATGATTTACCGACTGAGCCACGCAGGTACCCCCCTGATGGGTTTTTATTTATTTTTTATTTTTTTTAATAGTTTATTGCCAAGGTGGTTTCCATATAACACCCAGTGCTCTTCCCCACAAGTGCCCCCCTCCATGACCATCACCCCCCTTTCCCTTTCCTCCTCCATCTTCAGCCCTCAATTTGTTTTCAGCATTCAAGAGTCTCTCATGATTTGCCTCCCTCACTCTCCCTAACTTTCTTCCCCCCCCCTTCCCCTCCCTATGGTCCCTTGTTAGGTTTCTCCTGTTAGACCTATGAGTGCAAACATATGGTACCTGTCCTCTGCCTGACTTATTTCACTTAGCATGACACCCTCAAGGTCCATCCACGTTGCTACAAATGGCCATATTTATTCTTTCTCATTGCCATGTAGTACTCCATTGTGTATGGGTTTTTAAAGATGTATTACTACTGGCTTCCTTTGCCATTAAACCACGGAATGTGCTAAAGTCTTTTGTTTTTTTAAAGGACGGTAATTTTGAAAGCTGGGAAAGCAGGACTGGCCTTCTGGCAGCAGCCAGCCCACGAGTGTGGTTTGGGCACAGATTCTGGGGGCTCAGACATAGGCTTCTGGGCCAGCCCCCTCATCCAGGGACAGGGCCGGTCTTGCTCTGCACTGGTTGCCCCCACCCATCCTGGCCTCTCCAGCTGCTTATGTCTTGGTACAAAAGGGCAGCTTGCGGTGCCCCCCAGGGAGCTATAGAGGCAGAGGCTAGAAAGGGAGTTTCCAACCTTTTGTCCTTTGGCAGCCTGCTATGAAAAAAAGGGTCATGGAAAGCCCCCTGGGTCTCATCCCAAGACACAAGCAATGGGAGAGTGGTCGGGTCATTCTGGACCCACCAGGGGACCCCGACCCCACACTCCAGGCACCCCCTCTAGGGGTTCCCAGGTCCCCGCCATGCTCATGCTTGGGGCTCCCCTGTCCTGGTAACCTTCCATCCTCTTTGTCCCGCTTCTGCCCCATGGTTCAGGAGGGCAGCTCATGGGGGACCCAGGAAGAGGGGAGCAGAAGAGCGAGGCCCTGTGGGTCACCCTGTAGGAGAGCCGCCCGGGTCTGAGTACCGGAACAGCCTCTGCCTCTGCATGCCCGGGCCACGGCCAGAGAGTTCTTAGAAAGTTCTTCAGGCACAGCCTCCTGGGGACCCCAGAGACACTGGAGCGAGCTGAGCCCTCCTTTCCAAGCAGCAGTGACTCATCAGGCACAACTACTGTGTGTTCTAGAGGGCTTCCTGCAGTAGCTGTGTGACTGGGCAGGTCATTCGAGCTCTCCCCCAGTTTCCCTCTTTGGAAAATAAAGACAGTGCCTCCCCATGGAGAAAATGAAGCCGCAGAAGCTTGTGCTTAGGCACTAGGGGCTGTCAGGTCTCCTTTCTTCTCCTGAATTGCTTGAAGCTTCTGCCCCACCCTCACAACTCTACCCTGGATGGAAAATAAATACTGGCATCAGCCTTCATCAGTCTCCAGGGCAGCCATCCCTGGTTGGCACTACCATCATCCCCACTTTGCAGAAAAAGTAATTGAGGCTCAGAGCCGTAACTTCCCCCAAAGTCCCTTAGCTCTGGGTCAAATCAGAAGCTTGGCAATCTGATGCCAGGGTCAGCTTTCCTAACTACTTATTACCGGGTCCCCCCTTCTATTTTGTGTTAGTGGGGTTTTTTTTTTTTTTTTTGGTTTTCTTTTGTTTTCTTCTGCCACAATGAATGACCACAGACTAAATGGCTTAAAACAACACCCCAGGTTTGGGCTTATGGTTCTTAAGTAAGAAGTCCAAGTAAGACACCACTGTGTTCTTTGCTCTGAGTCTACCAAGGTGTCAGCAAGCTACACAGCCCTTTGGAACTCAAGTTCCTATGGCTGTGGCAGAAGTTAGTTCTTGATGCTATTAGGACTGAGATCCCTGTTTCCTTGCTGGTTGTCACTAGGGGCTGCTGTCAGCTCCTAGAGGTCACCACATTCCTTGCCACTTGGCCCCCTCCATCTTCACAGCTAGCAAAGAGCCTCTCCTCATCTGATTCTGCTCATGCCTTTAATCTCCTGCTTCAGGAAAAGCCCAGTGCCTTTAAGGGCTTGCCTGATTAGGTCTGGCTCACCCCAGAAAGTCTCCCTTTATTAATGTCTGCTGTGGCGTGTCATGGGAGAGAGTATCCCATCCCCAGGTCTGGGAGATTATACAGGAGCTTTCTATCAGGGGGGAGGGTGCAGGAATCGTGGAGGCATCTTAGAATTCTGCTCACTTGCACGTGCCCTCTTTATATCCAGCACATCCTCTATTGGTAACACCTTTAATACTCTCTGCTGATCTTTTTTTTTCCATGATTATTTTTGAGAGCTTGAATGGGGCAGGGGCAAAGAGAGTGGTAGACACAGAATCTGAAGCAGGGTCCGGAGCCCAATGTGGGGCTTGAGCCCATGAATCTCGAGATCATGATGCCAAAGTCAGACGCTTAACTGACTGAGCCACCCAGGGCTTAACCTTGAAGGTCCTCGAGGGCATTTGGGTAGCCTATTCATCAAGCACTTTGGAGCATTCTCATAGTTTAACAATAGCCATATTGATTCATGTAGAATAGTATACAAATATTTAGTCTGAGATAGGAGTATGTTCCCCTCCATTATGTTTCCTACAGCTTCATCCCATATCCCAAATCTCCAGGAAGCAGACACTGACTCAGCATATATAAGAGAGAAAGGAAGATCTCTTGAAGGGTGTCTGCTATTCTCCTTCTCGCAATAGGGAAACTGAGTCCGAAGCAAGACTCTCAGCCTATTGCTCCCTTCTGGAAGCGCTATTGATTTCCAAGTGCAGTTTCTATCAAGGTCCTGTGTCTATGGCTCCTGACTTTCTAGAAAAAGCATCCCCATGACACAGGACTTTCTTTACTGTGTGTGTTGGTGGGTGGGTGGTGGGATGGAGGGTTGGGAATTCTTAATTCAGAGGTCCATATGAAAAGATGTCTGATTCACTCAGGCATCATCTAAAATACAACTTCCTTTGATTTTGCCTCCTTTGATTCTTTCTCCATTTGCGCTTTTATATCAAAGAGTTTAAACCACTTTGCTGGACTTCAGGCTCTGTCTTTCCCAAGAGTTTTAATAATGTCAGGGCACAGCTTCCTATTCACAGACACAGGAGAGGATTACAGATGAATAGAAGCACCGGGCTTGATGAGGTTTAATGGGATTTGCTCTAGTCAGTTCCTTTCCTTGGTCCTGTAGAGAGCCGCTCTCTTACTGGTTTGCCTCCTCCAGTCCAAAGCCTCTTCCCTGCTCAGACCCCTGGGTTCAAAGGGGCAGTGCTAGACTCTAAATGACATAAAGGCTGGGTCTGCATTCGCCTCGTTCACTGCTTAATCGCCAGCTCTTAGCACAGAAGCTGGACAACAGCAGTTCCTCTACTAATGCTTGCTGAATGGGTGCATGAGTTAATAGAATAGATCTTGAAAATCTGATTCAAAAAGCTTATCTCCATTGTCCTTGAAAAGTCATTTCATGTTATATGGGCCCATAGCATTGGAGGCCAAGATTTCTAGAATGGGCATTTCATTTACTCTTAGGAAGAAATCCGGGTAGGAGAGGATCCGTATCCATGAGCGTGATACCTGCCTCGCACACGGCCCACTGGGGGTCTTCCATACTTGGTTTAGATGCTCTGTGTCTCTTCTTCATCTTTAAAATGGGGGTTGGGGAGCCTAGGTGGCTGTCTGTTGAGCATCTGACTTTGGCTTAGGTCACGATCTCGTAGTTTGTGAGTTCGAGCCCCATGTTAGGCTCTGTGCTGATAGCTCAGAACCTGGAGCTTACTTTGGATTCTGTGTCTCCCTCTCTCCCTGGCCCTAACCCACTTGCATTCTGTCTCTGTCTCTCTTTAAAAAAATAAATAAACATTAAAAAAAATAAAATGGGGATTAATGGGACATTGCATTAAATTTCCATTTAAGGAGAGTTTACGGATCTATATTTACATTCACACTTCTGTTTACTTTTGTATAGTCTTTCCTCAGATCCCCATGATGGCCTCCAAGGCTGGAATGGTAGAAAATATTATCTGGGGTTCATAGCAGAGTAAATTGAGGTAAAGAAAAAGGTAAGACTCTTTATCCTTGGATCACAGAACAAGTTTCTCCGAGCTGGGCTAAGACTCAGACCTCAACCTTGGCTGAGCGAGAAATCACTTCTCCAGATGATTCTAGCACACTTGGAGAATGAAGGCCAATATCAAACCAGAAGGAAACCCTTTCCTTGTCTGCTGAATGCGAAGAATTCTCAGATCTTGACTGAGGTGTCCTAGAAAACCTTTCTCTTTTTCTAGTACAGCGCAAGGCTTTCTCCTACAAAAGCATATGAAAGTATGTTTAAAAATAAAGAAGGAAACAGTGCAGAAAATCAGCAGAAAAGCTGTTTCTCTGGAAGAGCTGGGGCAGGAGAATGTGCTTCCCCAGGTGCCCTAGACAGCAACTCCTTCTTGCCAGAATGCGCCTGTCCTTGCCCAGTCTCGGTGGCTTGGGGAGTCCACAGACAGCCCTCCAATCAGACCCCTCTCTGGGTTCCAACAGCTGGGGTCCCCTGGAGCACACAAGGCATTGGAATTAGCAGCAATCTCATGGCTTCTGGCATCTCTGAGTAAGTCATCTGTCTTCTACCGAGGGGCAGAGCAACATCACACTCGGGATTCTGCAAAACAGGACCATGTATTTTGCTCCTGGTTTCATTTATCTTTGTAACTGCCATGTGAGGGAGCAGGGAGCAGGTGGCCCTGTGCAGAATGGGAAATGGCCAACGGATGTCTGAGACAAACAGCCTTCCTGATGACCTTCGGTATGATATTTTAAAGGCGACCTTGAAATTGCTGCAACCACCAAGGCAGCAAGATAAAGGTCTGCCGGGATCATCTGACTTTTTGTGATGGGTGAAATCTTCCTCCATGGTTTATAGAACATTCATCTGGGTCTTTCTAGCAGGGACATTGTTTCCTTGGAATGGGAGCACCTGTGAAATCAAGGTGCTTGTAAAAGGGCTGAATACTAGCATCCCCTGAGGTGAATTCCCCCAGGATCAGAAGCTCGTAGAACTTTCTGGAGCAAGCATCTCTTTAGTCTAAGCAGGAGCCATAGAACATCAATGTCTAGAAGCCATTGTATGGTGGGTCTGAGAGACCCTGGCTGGAGATAAATAGACCTAGACTCAAATCCTAACTCTGTCACTTAACTGTTTCAGTTTCATTGTCCTTACCTGAAAATTGGGGGGAGTTCCTCTCTGATAGCTTTGTTGCGAGGATTACAAATGAGCTAATGGATGTAAATTTCTTAGCACAGGGTCTGGCTCATGAATGCTCAGAAATTTAAGCTGTGGTTATTACCTGTAGAGATTTTCACGGTCTTTCCTAGTTTCAGAAGAGTCTTAAAGTATTTTTTTAGGTGTATTTCCTTATTTTGAGAGACAGAGACAGAGACAGAGAGAGAGCTGGGGAGGAACAGAGAGAATCCCAAGCAGGCTTTGTGCTGTCAGCAGAGAGCCCCAGGAGGGGCCCAAACTCACAAACCATGAGATCATGACCTGAGTCAAAACCAAGAGTCAGACTCTTAACTGACTGTACCACCCAGGTGCCCCTGCAAGTATTTTGAATGGGAGGGAGCAGAATATCAGAAAAATAGCAGACTGAGTATTACAGGTATCTGGATGTTTTTTAAAAGTGTGGCATATCTCCAAAAACATTTTACAGCCCTTTTTAAAAATTATTTTCTTATTGAGATATTTTATTGAGATAATTGACATGTAGCATTGTATTAGTTTCAGGTATATAACATAATGATTTGATAGCTGCATGCATTGCAAAATAATCACCAAATTACTTTAGTTAACATCCATCACCACATGTAATTACAATTTTTTTCTTGTAATAAAGACTTTGAAGACCCACCCCCTTTGCATCTTTCAGATACCCAACACCGTACTGTTAACTTTAACCACCATGCTGTACATTACATCCCCAGGACTTACTTTACAACCAGAAGTTGTGCCTTTTGACACCGTACCCATTTCACTGGCCCCATACGCCCTCTCCCTGGTAACCACCAATCTGTTCTCTATAACTGTGAGTTTGGTTTTCATTCATTCAGTTTTGATTCCACATGAAAGTTTGCAGCCCTTTTGAAAACCTTAGGGACATTAATATTTTGTCCATTTCAGGTTTTTAGAGGGGAGGGAATTACTGTGTCAAGATTTTTAATGTCAGGTCTACACTACAATTTGTCATATTAGTAAGTGCTCAGACAGCCACAGACTCCCCACTCAGATGGTAGGAGTGACCACATAGTGAATCAGACACCCACAGCCTTTTCCTTTTTGTCTGCTGCTGAGATCTGAGGCAAAAAGAGACAAGGAGATATAAAGAAAAAAACCACAGATTTTGGGCCCAGGGATCGAGAATCCAGGTTAGCAGCTCTCCCGTCCATGTTTGGTGGCCCAGGTAGCACTTAGTCACTTACCTCTTTGGGACTCTATTTTCTCATTTATTTATTCACTTATTCAATAAGTACTTTTTGAGGAAACAGTAGGTTCTGGGCTAACCTCTGGGTATTTGGAACGTATGAGGGAACAAAACAGACACAACTGTGCCCCTGTGGAGCTCACATTCTAATGGAGGGTGAGGGACTATTAGAAATAAACATGAGGCTTAAGCAAACAGTGTTTACATACTGGAGATCCCATGCTCCAACTCCAACCAGATGTGATAACAAGTGATGGTCCGTGTGTAATGCATGGACTAGAGCAGGCACTTAACAAATTGTTGTGATTTTTATTTTTTGAATTGCTCCCAGATATCTTTAAATCCCTTCAACCCAATATGTGGTTTGCACTTATATATACTTATTCCTCCAACAAACAACTAGTCCTTCCTCCCTCCCTCCCTTCCTCTCTTCTTCTCTTCCTCCCTTCCTCCATTCCTTCCTCCCTTCTTTCCATCATCCCTTCCTTCCTCCCTTCCTTCCTCCCTCCATACCTTCTTTCCTTCCATCCTCCCTCCTTTTTTCCTTCTTCCCTTCCTTCCTTCTAACCTTTCTTTCTTCTTCCTTGCTTCTCTCCCTTCCTCCCTTCCTTCCTTTCCACCTTCTATTCCCTCCTTCCTCCCTTCCATCCTTCCTTCTTTCCTTTCTTCCTTCCTCCCTTCCTCTATTCCTCCCTCCCTCCCATCCTTCCTTCCTCCTTCTTATCACCCTTCTTTCCTTCCTTCCTCACTCCCTCCCTTTCCCTCTTCCTTCCTCCCTTCCCTTCTTTCTCCCCCTTCCATCCTTCCTCCCTCTCTTCCCTACTTCCTTTCTTTCTTCCTCCCTTCCTTCCTTTTTCCCCTCCCTCTCTTCCTGCCTTCCATTCTTCCTTCAACAAGCAACTGTTGAGCTGCTACTGTATGCTAGAACCTGTAGTCATCACTAGGGATATAAGCAAGTAATATAAGAAAACATGGTCCCTGCCTTTGAGAACTCCACAATAGAGTCACTGTATACTAGATGAGGGGCCTTTGAGGGCACAGAAGCTAAAGTGACCTTGAAGGCGTGTGTTTCTGTGAATCACAACAGTCCACTTCACTGATGATGTCTTTTTTAACTCCACGCATCCCAGCTATGGCTGGCGATTCTAGGAATGCTATGAACCAGGATATGGAGATTGGAGTCACTCCCAGGGACCCTAAGAAGATTCCCAAACAGGCCCGGGATTACATCCCCATTGCCACAGACCGCACTCGCCTGCTGGCAGAAGGCAAGAAGCCCCGGCAGCGCTACATGGAAAAGAGTGGCAAGTGCAACGTCCACCATGGCAACGTCCAAGAAACCTATCGGTACCTGAGTGACCTCTTCACCACCCTGGTGGACCTCAAATGGCGCTTCAACCTGCTTGTCTTCACTATGGTCTATACCATCACTTGGCTGTTCTTTGGTTTCATTTGGTGGCTGATTGCTTACATCCGAGGCGATCTGGACCATGTTGGTGACCAAGAGTGGATTCCTTGTGTTGAAAACCTCAGTGGCTTTGTGTCTGCCTTCCTGTTCTCCATCGAGACTGAAACCACCATCGGGTATGGTTTTCGGGTGATCACAGAGAAGTGTCCAGAGGGGATCATACTCCTCTTGGTCCAGGCCATCCTTGGCTCCATTGTCAATGCATTCATGGTGGGGTGCATGTTTGTCAAGATCAGTCAGCCAAAGAAGAGAGCAGAGACCCTCATGTTTTCCAACAATGCAGTCATCTCCATGAGGGACGAGAAGCTCTGCCTCATGTTCCGGGTGGGTGACCTTCGCAATTCCCACATTGTGGAGGCCTCCATCCGCGCCAAGCTCATCAAGTCCCGGCAGACCAAAGAAGGGGAGTTCATCCCCCTGAACCAGACAGACATCAACGTGGGCTTTGACACTGGAGATGACCGTCTCTTCCTAGTGTCTCCGCTCATCATCTCCCATGAGATCAACGAGAAGAGCCCTTTCTGGGAGATGTCTCGGGCCCAGCTGGATCAGGAAGAGTTTGAAGTCGTGGTCATTCTAGAAGGGATGGTGGAGGCAACAGGTAAGACACTTTATCCTCCTCGGCCACAGAACCCTCCAATATGCCCAGGAGCTTAGGCCACCAAGACTAGAAGGTTGGTGCCTGATAATCCAGGGATGGCACATGCAGCCAGCCCAATCTCTAATTGCGACCTGAAGGGTATTGTTATTCAAGAGGGAGTAGTAACAACAACTAATGTTTACTGAACCCTCCAATTTCCCCACACAGTTCTAAACTTTCAACATGTTCCATTGCTCTTAATGCCCTCCCATGCCCTGTGAGATGATGGTCTTTGAGTCACAGATAAAGAAACAGGCACAGACAGGCAGGTTATTGGCCCAGCTTTTGTCATAAAGCCAAGATGCCTATGAAGGCAGGGGCCTCAAAGCTGGCCCTCAATTTCAAGAGGCTACACTGCCCCACCCCATCCTGGAGCACATGTCTACCCAAACACAGTTGTGATCAGATAACTTGGAGAAATACGGTTAAACAGGGTGTACCGGCTTCTTTACAGAGTTCATGGTGTCTTCCCAGGCTGCGAAGAAGAGGCTAAGGTGTGGCATTTCCCAAACACAAGGATTCCCAAAGTCACAGAATCCTCTTTTCGGAAAGAGACCTATGCCCCAGGGCCAGGTCCCCGGCCCCTCTCTGGAAAAGCCTGTCCCCAAGTTATCCTGCGGAAGGCTAGCTGAGTAAACCTGAGGCGAGCCAAAACCAGAGTATCTACATCTCAGTCAAATGCCCTCTTCGCAGCCAGTCTGGCACCTCCCTGCTCAGCGGTGAACCCTCCCAGGCAGCTGGCAGCCAAGAGCTTCCACTATTCCTCAAAGACCAAGACCTCTATTCCGGGGGCTCCAGGGAGCACGAGCCCCCACTGCCACTGCCCCTGCTAGACCTCCTGGAGTGAGGAGCCCTCCAGCAGAACCCTGCACCTCGCTTCTTTGCCTTTTCTCTTCTTTTCATCCAGGAGATGGAGCACTTGGAGAAAACTCACTCATAGTTTTCTGATTCTTGCAACAGCACCCAAGGTCCAGTTTAGCAGACATAGACAGGAAGTGTTCGCATTCAGGTCTTTCACTTACAGATCCAGAGTTTTGTCTACCACACTGCAGTGCCTCCCAGAATTTCAGGGGCCTGTCACAAAGATGGCCAAACAAGGCTTCCTCACCTTTCGGGAAGCTGGTGGCTGAGTGGGAAACTCAGACAGGGCATTCACAAACCTTCCCATTTGGAT
The DNA here is from genome assembly GCF_006229205.1 of Suricata suricatta. Taxonomy (NCBI): domain Eukaryota; kingdom Metazoa; phylum Chordata; class Mammalia; order Carnivora; family Herpestidae; genus Suricata; species Suricata suricatta. The sequence goes on along the minus strand of NC_043710.1, from coordinate 85,359,330 downwards.
GGAGCCTGTGGGAGCTGGCTGGGGGTGCCCACAGGCTCCAGGGACAGTGCGGAGGGGGCTGCTCGGCCATCTGCTGGGGGCTGGAGCTTGGCCAGGCAGCATATGGTGGCAGCCGAGGGAGCCCCTGGGGCCAGGAACAGTCAGGATGCAGGAAGCCTGCCGCAGAGCGGGGGACTTGCAGGTCACGCCGCCCTGGGTGCTGGGTTTGGGATCAGGACAGGGGCTGAGTGTCTGGAGGAAGAGCTCCACTCTGAGACCACAGAAGAGGGGTCAGGTCAGAGATGTGGGACACAGTGGAGAGTTAGTTGTGCCTTACACTCCCCTCCACCTACCTTAGAGGGATCAGGTGCTGACCCAGCCGAACTGGTCTCCACCCCTCAGGCATCCTTCAAAGTCAGTGGCCTGCAGGTGACCTGCCCGACCTGGCTGACCTCCTCCTCTCCCGTGAGCACAGGGAGCCCCCGGGAGACCAGGGAAGGACAGCAGTCACCCAGCCACCCATACTTGTTCTCCTCTCCGTGACTTTAATGTCTCAGTCACCACACTCTCAGAGCCAAGTGCAGGCCGTGGATTCCGGCAGATTTTTGACTAGCACAGCTCTGAAATAACCTGCCCGCGTGAGTTTGGGCAAGTGGCTAACTTGTCAGCAAAGCAAGCAAAATCCATTTCACAGGGTAGCTGAGAGGATGAAGTGATCACACAGAGTATCATACGTAAAACATGGGCCTGGCACCTAGAACGGCATTTTTTCCTTCCAGGTCAGGGACAAAGGTCAACTGTCTAGCTGCACGGTGGCCCCCCACCACATCCCAAGGGGAGGCTTCCAGGAGATGTGGCCCAAAGGTACCCCGTGGACATCCTTTCCCGCTGTCTTCTCCAAGGCCCCTGAGCCTGCAGACCTCTGGCCCCGGTCTAGGCTGGTCAGTGCCCAGCTCAGGCCTCTGCGCTTCTTCGAGGCAGTGACAGGAGATGACATAATGGAAAGGCCTGGCCCAGGCAGCACCCTGAGAGCAGAAAGAAGGCTGCAAGCCCACCGTGTGTGGGGCGCCCTGGGGGTGCCCAGCACTGGAGCACAAATGGGTGGGAAGCAGCCTTTTACTTGAGTCTGGTGTGCATGAGACCCTGGCCAGAGAGAGCCCACACCGGGGACTGGAGCGGGCTTCTCTTTCAGTTCCCCAGAGTGCAAGTCATTACCTTTGTTGGCCAGAAGATTAAATATCAGAAAGCAGCTTTCCTGTGACCCCAAACACAGAGGCTTTTTCATCCATAAACAAAGCTGCTCTCCTCCCTGGAGAGCAAGCAACACCTAAAAATAACATAGGCATGCAAGGGCTGAGCAGACAGGGAATGGAGGCACTGGAGCATGCTGCAGTCAAGGACCCGAGGTGTGTGTGTGTGTGTGTGTGTGTGTGTGTGTGTGTGTGTGTGTGTGAGAGAGAGAGAGAGAGAGAAAGGCTTCTGCACATATGTGTCTACCCAAAACAATTCCTGTGTGTCCTACATGACTGTCAGCCTCTCAACTTTCATTCACTCTGAACTTATCTTTGTTCAAACGTTTTCCCTGCCTCTTTTGTATGACAGTCGTCTAGACCTTAATGCCTGTCACCAGCTCTGTCTATTCCAGAAGTATCCATCTCAGTCTCTAGGAACCTACTTCAGAATCTGGCATGTTGGTTTCTACTTTTCTGCCTGTACCACATGTGGGGCTCCTCCAAGGTGAGGGCTGTGTCTTCTTCATGACCAGCATGCATACCACAAGAGGAAGTACACAAATGCTGGCTGGCTGGCTGGACGAATGGATGGATGGACAGATAATTGAAAGGATGGATGATGGATGGGGCTACTCCTAACCCCCGTGCTCTCTGTTCCCTCAGGTATGACTTGCCAGGCACGGAGCTCCTACATGGATACAGAAGTGCTCTGGGGTCACCGATTCACACCAGTCCTCACATTGGAAAAAGGCTTCTATGAGGTGGATTATAACACCTTCCATGACACCTATGAGACCAACACGCCCAGCTGCTGTGCCAAGGAGCTGGCAGAAATGAAGCGGGAAGGCCGGCTCCTCCAGTACCTCCCTAGCCCACCCCTACCGGGGGGCTGTGCTGAAATAGAGCTGGATACAGAGGCTGAGCAGGAGGGAGAGGATGAGCCCGAGGGCCTGGGTGGGTCCCGGGAGAACAAGGGTTCAGTGTGAGGACAGTACCATCCCCATGACCTCCCTGCGCTGGCCTCTGTGAGCACAGCACCTGCCACAGGGCTGGGGGAGGATGGGGGAATGAGCTGAGTGTGCTGTTTGGGGGGCCCGGGGCCATCAAGGCTCCACAAGGAGGAAGAGTATATCCAGTCCTGGCAACTCCCAGTTCAGACCTTCCCAAGGAATGAGCCTCTTGCCTGGGCCCCTGTGGCAAGGCTGCCTCTTCCCTCCTGACCTCTGCCAGCCCTGGTGGAAGGCCAGACCAGGATGGGTTCCCCACAATGATAATTACAGAGTGGCCTCTGTCTTCACACACACTTCTCTCTGCCAACTGGCCGGGACCACCCACCTCTTTGGATCTCACAGACCGCCCAGCAGTTCTCCTCCAGGTGCCAGCGCTCCTGCCACCCTGAAGCTTGTTGTGGATTCTGGGCGGAGGGATTCTACCCCACTGGAAGCTCACACCCATGGTCCTAGGCTGGGCTCACAGAGCTCATGGATTAAGGCCCATCCACATCATGCAGCCAATTCCGTCCAATTCCCAGACCGGTGTCTGCTTCCTGAGAGCTACAGAGGACAAGGTCCTTGGTGGTCTGTCCTCATCTGTGAAACATGCGTTTCCTCTGCTGAGTTCTGCGTGTGACGTGTAGCCTACTAGATACTGGTCTCCCGAGAATAGCTCTCAGAAGTCGGCCTGGGCCACACAGCGCATCCCTGAGCTCATGTACAGCTGTCCTGGGCCACTTCCTGGCCATTCCCGATCATACTGTGCCCCCAAGCTCTCGCCCAAGGCAGAACCCAGTGGCTGGTTCTTTTCTAGGACTTTTGCCCCAAGAATCTCAAAGTACCTATAACCTTCGCTGTAGTTTTCTTTCACGGTCTCAGCCTGTGGTGTGATCCAGGGAGAAAGTGGAGTTTCCAGTGGACAAGATGAGCCAGTCAGTACTGAAACCACAAGAGGGAAGAAAAAGAGAGAGGCAAGCAACTACATTTTTTAAATAAAAATCAGCACCAATCACTGCCAAGACACTCTGACCTCAGGCTCAGCGCCCTTGTCCGAGGGGAGGCAGTTGGGAAGCACAGCGACGGGGAACCAGGGAGGCCTCACCGTCAAGCCCAGCTGAGAAGCCCCTGAGCTCCTCCCCATAGGCTGGGCCCAGAGAGCAGGGATGAGGCCCAGAAGGCAGACGGGAAGGGAAGGAAACACAGGGTGAGGGCGGTCAGTGGGAGAATCATAGAGCCGGGGAACCTGAAGAGAGAAAAAAGTAGAGAAGGACCTTAAAAAGGACAACGCCCAGAGGGTTTCTTTCTCAGCCTAGCAGCACAGGAAGAGGATGGACAGACGGGGCAGATGGTCACGTCGATGGAGCATGTCTGGCATGTGTTGAGGCAGACAGGCTCAACATGTAGGCTGTATATATAGGCAGTAGCGGCCCTAGACCTGGAGAGAGATTTCAAATGCTCTCTGGTCACAGAATGATGATTTTCACAGCTCTCAGCTGGCATTTTCCGGCCCGCTCTGAGGTGCCTCCACTGGGAGCCAGAGAAGCGCCATGATGAGGCAAAGGAGCCGGACGACGGGCTCTCAGCCCACATCCCCTCAGGTTAGCTGGTGTGAGAAGCCGAGGCAGGCAGCCTGGCTGGGGAACTGCCTCTTGTGGGGCCGCCATACTCAGAGGAAGGGGATCCTTGTGCTTCAGCATGTGGACTCCACCTTGAAAGGAGGCACAGGGACCAGGCGGGCTTCCTGCCAGGGGCATGGTGCCAAATCCTGGTTCCAGGCATTTTTCTGTGGGGAGGCAGGTCGGGAATGGGGGAATGCACTAGAATCCTGCTCCCATGGACAAGGGAGGCACCCCAGTGGGGAACTGCATGCTATCAAGAATCTAAGGCACGGAGTCCGATACCAAGCTGTTACAGCTCCAGCCCTCACCCCAGGCCTGTCAGGTCCAGCGCTTGCACAGCAGGGCTATTTCCTCACCCCCCAGCCAGACCTAAAGCCGGCCTTAGTCAAAACCCATCAGTGCCTGTGTGTCAGAGCCCTAGGTGAGGCATCTAAGAAGGGGGCACCACAGGTGAAGCTAACTCTGCAGCTGGACCGGAGGGGCCCCCGTCACACCTGCCTCCATCTCCAAGTCTAAAACATCCCCCACTGGGCCAAGCGAGCCACTCTCCAGCTGTCTAACTCTGCTGTGGCCTCCATGAACCCAGGCCATAGCATGTCTCAGCCAACTACAGAAGCCGTCGAGGCTGCAGAAGTGAGATCAATATGGTACTATTCCATAGCTCCCCAATAGGCCAGAGCCCACATTACTGGGATTAATCAGATACCAATCCCAGTGTGCATCTTAGCTGCCTTCTCTCATGAAAATTCAAATGCAGGAAGACTGCCCTTCATATCCCAAGGAAATCCTTCTTCGTGACCAGTTGATACAACTAAACTTAGACACATCCTTCACATCATTTTCTGGAAGTTCTCAGGTAAGCACGCACTTACTAAATGTAGAGTCTGATAGGGGCCAGACCTTCGGTGGATCACTTTTATAAACATTGCACCTGCACACCAGCCATGTGTGAATCGCAGCCCTTGGCTACACGGCTCTGAGCCCACCCATCACTTCTGATGGGCCACGCAGCTGAGCTGGGCCAGTCCATCAGGTGCGCCCGCTGGTGATTCCCGTAGGTTTCAGCCTCTCCAACATCCCAAAGCACTATCTCACTGGTGAGACCGTGAAGGCATTGGGAGCTAACTTCTTGCCTTAGCTCCCATGACCTTCCTCTCTGAAATCATTCCTTGTAAGAGAGGAGCCCCTGAGAACTCAGAGGAAGGTAAGCTCCCACTAATTCCCCTCGCCCCATGAATCTGACATCTGATAGGTGTTGATGGCATTGCCCATTGACCCTGTTCCCAGGCCAGGTAGAATCGGCATTTCCCGTGACTGTCCCCTGCAAATGCCGCCCTTGTGCAGTCAAAGCCCACTTCCTGTCATTCCCTTCTGCTGCTTTAAGAACCTGGCCTGCACAGTGGACCTGGCTGGAGGAGAACAAGCCCTTGCCTCCTTGCTCACCATCTATAACAACTGGGCACCTTCTCTCACGTTATTTATCCCGTGTCCTGCTTTCCAGCCTGCCTCAACCATGTGTCTCATGGAGTCAAGAGTCATAGAAACTTGAAAGTTTTGTATTGAAATTGCCAAAAGCAAAAACAAAACAAACGAATCTGCCTGTTGTCTTCTAAGAATATGCCCTGAACGCCTCTCTGCACGTGCACCATTTATTGAGCACCTACTATGTGCCCAGCAGTGGATGCGGCACTTTACCTGGATGATTGCGCCTCATTCCCAAACTCTACAGAGAAGCTCTTAGTAACCCCTTGTTACCAATGAGACAAGTGAGGTGCGGAGAGGCTAACCGGTTTGGCCTCTGAGCCTGGCCCTCCCAAACAAATACAGGGAGGCCATCATCGTGCATACCACCTGCCCCCGGGGCAGCTCCTGAGCTGGGGCTGCAGGAACCAGAGAGTCCCACCTCTTCAGATCACCATGTGCTGTGCTGTGCTGTGCTGTGGACCCTCAGCTTCCATCCACCAGCAACGTTCTCCTGTGGCAGGATAATTGGGAAACACCTTTTTCTGATGCCTAGAGAATTAATGAGCTGTGAAGAGATTAGACAGGGAATTATTGCTTTCTGGAAGAAGCCACTTATTCTGCTTGGCTTGTTTTTTGCTAACAACTTCTCCTTAAACTGCTGTGTCAAATCTCTTTCTCCCTGTGTAAGACTTGTCAATCTTATTAAAGAGAACACCATTGCACTGCTGAAAATTCATCCAATAAAGTGGATTTGATCTTGCAGAACACTCTTTCCCATTTTAAATAGATGGCCACTGGTTTCCCATTCAAAGTCACTGCCAGTTTAAGCAAACTTGTCCTCCTGTTCTCATTCATCTAAGAATGCAGCATCAGTATGCAGCCAAGCGTTGAGGTGAGAACATGGGCGCAGGTGAGAGGACAGTGGATTCAGGAGAGCCGGTCTAGGAGTCAGGGCTCAGCCTGCAGGCAACGTGCAAAGCCAGGGGATGCACGCAGAGTGGGTTCTTATAGTACATCATCCATTCCCTCCCCCCAACTAATTTTCACACATGCTTTAATGTTAAATATCCAGACTCTGCATTACCTAAATAATGAGCAACTTTTAAAATATCCACTTTAGAGGGCGCCTGGGTGGCTCAGTTGGTTAAGCTTTGACTTCAGCTCAGGTCATGATCTCACAGTTCATGAATTTGAGCCCTGCATAGGGATCCGTGCTTACAGCTCAGAGCCTGGAGCCTGTTCCGGATTCTGGGTCTCCCTCTCTCTGCCCCTCCCCCCTCACACTCTGTCTGTCTCTCTCTCTCTCTCAAAAATAAATAAACATTAAAAAAAATACCCCACAAGATAAATAAAATAAAATACCCACTGTAGGAGCATCTGGGTGGCTCAGTCAGTTAAGTGTCCAACTTGGGTTCAAACTTCTGCTCAGGTTATGATCTCACAGTTCGTGAGTTTGAGTGCTGCATCAGGCTCTCTCCTGTCAGCACAGAGCCCTGCTTCAGATCCTCTGTACCCCTCTTTCTCTGCCTCTGTCCCAACCATGCTCTCTCTTTCTCTCTCTCTCTCTCTCAAAAATAAACATTTAAAAATATTTTTTAAAATTCACCTTAAGGAGTCCCTGGACTAGCAGTCTGCATTCAGGGCATTAATTGGCAAAATATTTGCAGTCACCAAACAGTGGGGGCAGAGACAGAGGAAGCCGTGATATTTAATACTGGCAAAGGGCTTCAGTATTTCCCAAGTTAAGGCCAAAAGTTTCTGCTGAAAAAGTCATTAGCTTTACAATTGGCTTCCCCTCTCCTCTAGCCAACCCAAAGGGAATCGAAGTTCAGATTTCCAAGAGGTTGACTGAGGTGCCCTCACTCAAACCATTCTGAAGGGACGACAGGGCTCCCCAGGGCTTTCATGTAGAACAGGAGGCAGTAGGGGCACCTGGATGGCTCTGCTGGTTAAGTGTCTGACTTCAGCTCAGGGCGTGACTTCACGGCTCATGGGTTTGAGCCCTGCATCAGGCTCTGTGCCCATAGCTCAGAGTCTGGGGCCTGCTTTGGATTCTGTGTCTTCCTCTCTCTGCCCCTCCTGCTCGCTCACTCTCTCTCTTTCTCTCTCTCTCTCTCAAAAATAAATAAACATTAAAAGAAAAAAAAGAACAAGAAGCAATATGTTCACTTGTGAAAGCCAGAGCTGTCCTGGCGTGTGTGGGAGCCTCTCTCGCGTCAGGCCCAGTGGCCGGGTCATAACTGACTGGCTATGTATTAGTCCGTCCCAGCTGCTGTGACAAAAATACTATAGACTGAGTGGCTTCAATAACAAACATTTATTTCTACAGTTCTGGAGTCTGAGAAGTCCAAGATCAAGGCTCCAGCAGATGTGTCCCCTGAGGTCCCCAATCACCTTCAAAGGCCCACCTCCTAACATGATCACATCATGGGTTAGGATTTCAACATGTGAATTCTGGAAGGAACACACACATTTGGTCAATAGCAAGGTATAAACAGATCAGTGAGTGTGACAGAGGCCAGAGCAAAAGCAGTGTCTCTACCTCAGCACAGGGCCAAAGCACCTGGTAATGTGGAGGCGGCATTGCCTTCGGGGGGTGAGGGAAAATAAAAACCATGTGCAAAGCGGGGCCCTCTGGGGATGGCTGACTGTCCGCCTGCAGGAATGCCTCCCAGCGGGGGATTGCACTACCAATACTGTTCAGTATCAGGAGGGAGACTCAGGGTCCAGGGGGAAATGGACCCCTCAATGGGCAATTTGCCAGTCAAGCCTAGATGTCAATTTGGGGAAGGAGAACTATACACCCATTGCTAGAAGAAAGCAAAACTCTGAATATTGCTTTCAGAAGACCCACTTTGGCCCAGAAGGCCCCGTCTTTGCTTGTGCTAGGCTGAGGACCAACATGTGCCACCTGTGTCCCTGGCCGTCACTTTAGACCTTGTTAGGTCCCAGCCATAAGGCATATTGACTTCACTATGGCAAATAAGTATCCAGGGAGGAGTTTTGGAAACAGAAGATTTGTTTGTTCTCTAAGAGACTATTTTCTTTTACTCAGAAGCTGCTCCTAAAATAACCTCAACTTTCTCCCCAAATCACAGGGAGGAATTAATGAGAATTTGGACACATTAGCATATGCTTTGAGCTTCCTTCCTTATCAAGTGGCAATCGCGTAGGTGGAAAAATCTAGGGCTGAGCAGGATAAGGCTGCTGGTAGTAAGAAAGTAGATGACATGTACACGCATTTAGAGTCCCTTTGTGTGCACACGCTGAATGTGACTGCCACGTTCCAAATCACCTCTAAATAGATATGCTCATGGGAGACACTGCAGTCAGCCCTGTAGGACTTGAACCCTTGCATGGTAACTGTCTTCTCCCCTAACCCACAGAAGCACTCAGCCATGGTCATTCCGGTATTCACCTGCCACCTGTTCCTCTCACAGGGGTCCACTGGGTGTGCTCATGGAGACGGACAGGAAAGAGGGGAAGAGTGTGAGCAGGACCCAGACTGCTTCCTGATGGACAGAAGCCTGGGTGTCCAATCCACCGCCCACCCTCCTTCCTCTTCAGATTAAGCTTCAGACTAGGATTCTGTCCAGTGCACATACCCCGTCTTCAGGGGTCCTCACAATCTTTTCATACATAGAAGAAGATCCTGAGGGTAAGGGAGGGGGATCTGTTCTTCTTTATGTGGGTCCCAGAATCCCAGTGAAGCCACAAGGAAACCCTGGACCTTACTCCTGACTGTCTCTTCACTCCAAGCTCAGTGGAGTGCTGTTAGACATTTCAACAGCCGTCTCATGGCAGAAAACACGGGGCTGACCACACAATGTCCGAAGGGTCTCTTACTTTCCATTGCCTTGATTTTCCTACACATCCCTTCATGCAACAAAAATTCATGGAGCCCTTTCTGTGTGCGAGAAGCAGGAACAGGCACCATGGGCTTAGCAGCAATCAAGACAGACACGATCCTCTGCCCCGGGGAACTTATTGTCTAGTGGGGACTGGGAGAGAGAGACAGAAGGGGACACAAACAAATGAATTAGTTTGCCATAAGGAAAGAGCCTACTGAAGTCAAGCACAGCGCAGGCGTACCTAAGGATGCGGGATCCACCTCTCAGGAGGCGCCCTGTAGCTGAGACTTGAATACGCAGAGGAATGAACTCATCACGCAAAGTGGCTGATTCTGGGCAGAGGGAAGAGCGCATGTGTGAGTCCTGGGGTGAAAGAAGCCGGGGGCGAAGACCAGGGAGGCTGTGGCACTGAGGGAAGGGAAAGCAGAGCTCACACCCTGCGGGCTGTGAGATAGGGCTGTGTGCAAGGGCTTTATTCCAGGGACAATGGGAAGCAACAGAAAGGGTTTTGTCAGAGGGGCTACCCTCTGTGATTCTATTTCGAGAAGGTGTGGGCTCAGTTGTGTAGGCTTTCCTTCCTCAGTGGGGTCACAGGTTATCAGCCACAATGGGCCGCTTTCTGAGCTGCTCAGTTGGCTGTACTCAAAAGCCACAGCAGACTTGAAACACTTTATAAACATTTCCAAGTCGTAAACTCAGTACTACTTCTGAGCCGTTCTGAACAAATTCATTCCAAATAGTATTGCACATCTCTTGTGTGTGAGATGCTGATCAGTTGGTTGTGTTAGGACCCCTTAATGCCACAAGCCACACCCATGTCCACCTGCTGCATTTGCCATGTACGCTGTTGTCGAGTTGCAATAGAGCTACTTAAGAATATGGAGAAAGCCTTCCTGCTGTATAGCACTGACCTTGATAGCTCATTCCACATTCACTTCAAGTAGCCGGCAGGCCCTTTTCATTGCAACACTTCCAGGAAGCATCTGAAAGAGAAAACTGGTCTCTTTTCAAAGGCTTTAAAGTTTTCTCTTTAAAAAGGAAATTTCATTCTGTAAGGCACTATTCATGTGTATGACATGTATATATAACATCTTGAAAATTCATATTGCTTTGTGTGACACTCAAAGAAATCCAGTTCTCATGCCACTTCCACCCCTTTCCCCTTTATGACCTCTCCTCCCACCTTCAGTCACGAACCCTTTGACTCCCTTGCTCCCCACTACCTTCCACTGCAAGATGCCTTGTTACTCACTAGACTTCCCCTCCACGGGCTCTTCCAAGGGCATTAGCCCCCAGCCAGGTTCAACTTACCATTTCCTTCCTCCTCTGTGTGTGAAAATAAGATCATTTTTTTAACTGTTTAAGATCATTTTTAAAACAAAACAAGGGGCGCCTGGATGGCTGAATTGGTTAAGCATCCAACTTTGGCTCAAATCATGATCCCATGATTCATAAGTTGGAGGCCCACATCAGGCTCTCTGTTGTCAGCACAGAGCCCGCTTCAGACCCTCTGTCCCCCCTCTCTCTCTGCACCTCCCTCACTTGCTCTTTCTCTCTCTCTCTCTCAAAAATAAATAAATAGTTAAAACAAAACAAAACCCAAATTATACAACATTTTTACGTGGATGTGTTCAGTGGAAGGATTTTTTTACAGAGGAATTAGATTGTGACTGGAAGTCATTCTAGGCCATCCTTTTAGGCCAGGCTTAACTGTAATCATTCATTCACTTATTTAGCAAATTTCAAAGAGCAACCTTCTGTGTTCTGAGCATCCTGCCAGGATCTGGGGGAACAGAATTGAATAAGACATGGCCCATGTCCATTGGGAGCCTGCAGCCAAGTTGGATAAGGGTTTCAAACAGATGACTCTGATTTGTCTCATTGACCAACCATCTTAATCCATTGTATAGATACAGACAAATGCCCATGATGTTGGTCATCAAAGGACTAGGTAAAAATAGAAGGATATTTTCATTAAAAAATTATCAAAAGAAAAGACTAGAAATGCAAGCTTTGTCTATGAAGTCAATGATTTGCCATCATATCAGTATTAATGATTTATACATTTAAGGTACACCATTAAAAGAATATGATAATTCCAGGCAAGACCTTCAGACCCTCCATTTTCAACTCATTTTCATACTCATCAGCTTAATCTATGGAGAAGGGGTTGAACAGCAAATACTTGACTCCTATGGAATATCAGCCATTTACCATCTGTGATATGTGGAGTTCACAGCATGCAGAGAACAAGTCTGAGTATTGTGAGGACTATTACTGAGTTCCTCCTGGCTAAGACAGAGGCATGGATCACAGCCATTGTTACAATTGTGAACACAGTTCCTAAGATTTTTTTTCATGCTCCACATATTAAAAAAGAAAAGAAAAAAAAGGAATCATAGCTGTTCATCATGGACTTGGACCCTGCCAGGGCGCTGCAGATCCCCCACAACCTCTCCTATCCATGCAAATGACCAGGGGAAGGCAGCATTTCCCAACTGAAACTTGGTCCACAGAAGGGAATTCTGCAGAAGCTGAAGTCCAGGCTTCCCACACACCCATCACTGACCCATCACTGAGCAAACCTCAACAGAGCACCCTTGCTGTTGGGTGGTGTAGGTGGTGTTAGGTGGTGACACTGTGGCCCTGGCACTGGACTTGGGATGGCAGTTCCAGCAATCGGCAAAAGAGATGCCTCTTGTCTTAGAGGAGCTTAGATTGCAGTGGGGAGGCAAGCACTGATGAAGTAAATTCACACATTGTGTGAATGAGAGTTACATGATGCAATGAAAATTCTACAAAGCACAGAAGAGCGGGTCTTACCTGGTCTGGAGAAGTGGCATTTGAGCTCAGGTCTGAGGCATGAGAAGAGCTTAGTCAGGAGACAAGGAGAAGAAAACCCTCCCAGTGTGGGCATTGCAGAAGAGGGAGAATGGTGTTCTGGAGGACATAGAAATAGCCAGGCTGAAGGCGAAAGCTCTGGAGGCCAGGGCTGGAGGACAGCAGGGTGCCAGGGCTACTGTGGCAGTACAGATTTTGATTGTTAAGAGCAATGGAACACCACCAAAAGATTTACAGTTTTTAGAACACCTCTTTGGTTAAGAGTAGAAAATGGATAGGACGCTTGGGTGACTCAGTCAGCTGAGCATCCAACTCTTGATTTTGGCTAAGGTTGTGGTCCCAGGATCATGAGATAGAGCCCCATGGCAAACTCTGAACTGAATGTGGAGCCTGCTTAAGATTCTCTCTCTTTCTTTCTCTCTGCCTCTTTCCCTCTCTCTCTTTAAAAAAAAAAAAACTAAGTAGACAATGGATTGGAATGGGCCAGAGAATGCTTTGGGGAAGCCAATTGGGTGAGAAATGTTGGGAACTTGGACTAAGGAAGCAGTAGTGGAGTTGAGAAGATGTAGGTGGGTTTGCAAAAATGCAAGAGGAATCATTAACAGAATGAGGGAATCCTGGGGGTGTCACTGAGGACACCCTGACTGGCTTGCAGAAGCAGATAGACAGCCAGGGATGCCCTGAGCCTCGCTGCACTGGAGCAGAGGCAAGTTTCAGGGGGTGTGGTTAGAGAGGAGGAGACTGGTATGAGTGTGATTTCACCAAATCTCTGCATTTGCGTGTTTGCATGTGAGGTACGTCTGAGGACACTCAAAAGTAGCCATTTGAACATTGAAGTCTGGGGCTCAGAGGCCAAGAACAGAAAGAGTTCTGAGTTTGAGAGTCATCAGTGGACAAGTGGGAAATCGAGTTGAGTCTGCAGATGAGATCGTCCTTGAAGAAAGAGCATGGAACGTCAAGCAGGGACATGACAGATCCTTCATTTAGTGGGTGGGCTGGAGAGCAGGTCTGTGAAGGGGCCTACAAAGCCTCCCTGCCTTTCAGCACTCTGAGCGATGCGACGTTCGGGAAGACCCTCCCAGAGCAAAACTACAACTCCTAGAGCCTCTGGGATCCTGAGGAGATGCCAAATGAGAAGCCCATGCAAGAGTCATGAGATGAAAACAGCAGGACCCAGCTGTATGAGGCGGTGCTCACTGACCAGCCCCCCAAGCAGAGTTAACCCTTCAAAGTCCCTCTGCACCAGCCTGCTCGCTCCCAAGCACCCAGCCCCAGGATGGCCAAACAAGCGGTCCCATCTTCAAACAAGAGGATTCAAGGGTTTCACTCTGATACCATCTCCTCTACCTTCTAAATATGGCCTATTTTTCTCTCCTTCTCACACGCCACATGATCTACATTGCTCTAAATTTCTCTCCTAATTAGTTCTTTTGACTTTGTAGCTTCATGATGCCTTTTGACTTCCACTGCCCATATAAATGCCTTACATTCACTTTTGAAGCATTCTTTAAAGTTGATGTCATCTTGTTGGTTTCTATTGGGATGCCTGACATGTAGCTAGCTTAAAAGAGTGAATTTCCATATTCTCTTTACAGATTTGCATTTTCATATCAGTTGGAGGAAAGGCAGTCGGCTCCTATGACACAGCTGGTGGGCAGAAAGATGTATGGAATGAAGCTACTGGCTTCTTGTCAATGTGAGATCCTAGAGAGGAAAACTTAAGAAACTATCCACGGGTGGAGAAGTTTATCAATAGTTAATAGAGTTGATTCCTGCATTACTGCCCCTCATGTCACCTCATCCCCATGTAACTGATAGTCCCTATGCCTAGGAGAGGCTATTTTGAAAGATAATCCAGAAGCAGCCACTTCATCTGCAATTCCAGAGAAATGTCCCAGATATTTCTCTGTCTTCATTTTATTCATTTAGAGATGGTCTTCGTGTGTCATGAGTTAGTGCCTTTCATTCATTTGCAGGGTGTTTATCCAGCACAACTCTCTCATTCTTAGGAAGCTATGTTTCAAGTTTCCATAGCAGAATCCTTCAGCCAAGACTCATGAAAAAAAATCCAAAATAAGTAATGTTTTCACTTGCACATTGACAATGCAAACATACAAGATAGACACACACACACACACACACACACTGGTTTTTAGTTCAAATAAGTTTTCTGGCCTTTTCTCTCTCTCTTCTTCTGGGACACCTATAACATGAATAGTATTGCACTTGATGTCATGATATTCTCTTTTCTTTTTAAATTGAAGTGTAATTAACATAGAGTGTAATATTAGTTTCAGGCGTACAATATAGTGATTCAACAATTCTATACATTACTCAGTGCTCATCATGGTAAGTGTGTTCTGAATCCCCTTCCTTATTTCACCCATTCCCTCACCCACCTCCCCTCTGGCAACCACCAGCTTGTTCTCTGCATTTAAGAGCACTTTTTTGGTTTCTCTCTTTTATTCTTTATTTGTTCATTTGTTTTGTTTCTTAAATTCCACATATGAGTGAAGTCATATGGTAATTATCTTTCTCTGACTTATTTTACTTAGTATTACACCCTGTAGGTCCATCCATGTTGTTACTAATGGCAAGATTTTGTTCTTTTTCTATGGCTGAGTAATATTCCATCACATATATATTTTTCCCCACATCTTCTTTATCTATCCATCTATGGATCGACATTTGTGTTGCTTCCATATCTCCATATATTTGGATAAATAAATACCCAGTAGAGGAATTACTGGATCACATAGTAATCCCACTTTTAATTTTTTTAGGAACCTCCGTACTGTTTCCACAGTGGCTATTTCCTTACTGACCTTTGAATTGGTCATAATAACCATTGGCTTACCCACTAATTTATAATAAGAGCTATAAATTGAAAACCATGTGCAAACTTTAATATCCCACGATTGACATTTCGCCATCATCTTCACTATTATCTACAGCACACAGGTGAAGAGCAGGAAGTGTTAGTGCAAGAAGTAACTCCATCTGAACTTGGAGTATCCACACTACCTTGGAAAGAGAAGAGCCTCTCGGTCAGAAAGACCCAGACTCAACCTCTGAGTCTCTTTTTCTGCTGTAGAACAGTGATAATTACCTCCTGGAATGTCATACAATTAAATGAGATTTCATAGGAAAGCCCCATTCAAGGTGGCATCTCTGTAAACATGGCCTCCTCCCCTTTTAAATTGGGGGCCATGTGCAGAGAAAGAAACTTGCTTTTTCTGCTCTCCTTTCCTCTCAGATCCACCTCCCACTTTCAGCCAGTCACTGATGAAAATGTCCCAGCCTGTTCTACCTTTCCTTCAAGTCCCTCTTGTCCCCTTCTCCTTTGCTTCACCATTCCAGTGTTTCCCACCTAATTATAGGACTTCCAAGAACCTCTTGGGCCACACTAAATAGACATCTTTTCCTGCACCTGACAGCCCCGTTCTTGGGGCCATTCTTCCAAGCATAACACTCTTCCTGAGCAAAAGGGTACCCCCAGCCTCTTTCACTGTGCTTCCCCCTCCTTCCCTACAGCTTACCTCAGGCTTTTGTTCATTCACTTACTCTGCAGTGATTAATGATCAACTTTGTGCCCAGCACTGCACAAGGTCCTTTCTCCGGGTTTCCCAGTATATATTTGAGCAAAATCCAGTCATGTTTCATGTGCTTTATGTGCAGATAGCTGGGCAGCAAGCCCATCTTGGCTAAGAGGTGACTCCTGGGCACAGGAGGACAGATGAGAGGAAGAGAATCAGGTGTCACATGTCAGAAGTCATTGAGAGGTCAGGGTTTCACCAGTCCCTGTGATCTTCTTGCCTACTCAGCTGCCATCATCTGTTGACCATGTTTGAGGGATGGGGAACCTACCCTACCACAGATGGGCACAGGGTGCAGCCACAGAACTGGAAACTCAGCTCTGGTCGAAAAGGGAATGGTCAGGAGCAATGTGGGTAGCCTGGCCCTGGGAACACAGTGCTACCTTTGGGGTAAGGGAGATGGGAGACAATACATAGGGGCTGCTGCAGCCCTGAGGGCCTGGACTCTTTGAATTGACTGTGGCCACTCATATGAACATAAGGAATTGGGAGAGACCACATTGGGCTCACAGAGCTTTGACATGGCCCTGGTGCAGATGGCCTCTGGTTGCCCATTGCAGGTCCACTCTGGAACTGACATCTTCTGTGGTTCTAATCAACTGTAGGAGTCAACCTGGCGCCTTCAGGCCATTGACATTGTCCCAGGGGCAGCCAAGAGTTCAAGTATATCCTAATTTCTGCCATTAACAAGAACCCAATCTCATTCTGTTTGCTCATCATTCCCTCCAGTCAAGCCCTGGATCCATAGCTTGCCCCCTGACCTAGTGCCCATTAGCCTCCTCTGCAAAGGGAGATAATGATCTCTCTTGGTGACATAGCCAGCCACAGGAATGAAACTGACTGACAGCCACCAGCTGCAGGTGACTTTGGGCTCTGCCTCAGCCTTCAAAAGCCATTTATCTTTTACTCTCTATAAATCTCTCGCATGTCTAACTATGTCTTAGCATATTCATCCTGGAAGACCCAACTGTCTCATAATTGACCCACCAATGGAAGCTGGAGAATTTACATAACAACTCAGTTGAGGTTTGCCCTGGAGTTTTTAAATCTCTCCAATTTCAGGGTTGAGCTGCCTTGAACACTGGCTGAGCAAGCTCTCATCGCACAGAGAAAAAGCTCTCAGATGCGTGAAGTAAGAACCTGACAGCATGATTTGGGACCGTCCACTGCCCCCATGGGAAACCGGAAGGTGGACCAAAGGGGTGGCACTGAGCACCAACATCATCTCCAATGAAGAACACCAAACCTGAACTTCTCAAACTTAGGTATTTACATTCCCAGAAGGACATGGTGGTCATGACAGGAGGGCCCCATGGCCATTATGAGACTGTGCTTAGAGCATCGGTTTTGTGTGTGTTTATTTTGTGGGGAAGCATAATTTCTATTTTTAGCAAATGGATATTAGAGACTGGAATGCACACTTTACATGAATTTTTAAAAGACAATGTGAAATTTCAGAAAAATGCCATGCTTGACATTGGCTGCTTTGTATAACCTCCCGGACCCCCTTCATCCAAGTGGAAAAGATTGACAAACAGAGCTGTGGACCTTTTGGAGCCAATGAAGGGCTTTAAGTAAGAAAGTGCAGCAACCAGATTGGTGGCTTCATGGGTGCAGCCAGCAGCAGAGAGGTCAGGATGCTCAGGGGTTACTGAGGTCCCAGTGGGTACAGTGCATGCCAGGGAACAGCAGGGGCAGGAAATGAATGGAAACCCTTGTTCTGGGGTGCAAGGGGGAGGGACCTGAAAACTACTTCTACCATTAATGTTGAATTTGCATTTTGAGATCTGCTTTGAACAGAGTGCTCCCAGACAACAAGAACTAGGTAAAGGTTCAGAAGGAAAACATCCTAGACATTGGGAAGAGCTTGGGAAAATGCCAGGAAGAGAGCATGACCCTGGGGTTTGGGAGGAAGTGACAAGGTCCTAGCGCAAGGGTGAGGGGCGAGGCAGAAGGTGACAAGTCCTGTGCCTGGTTGGGATTGCAGGAGCCAGCCCAGGTGGGCTCCCAGGTCACGGGAAGGACTCTGGTCTGCAGCAAAAAGAGGTTACTGGCAAGTTTTAAATAGAGCAGCTGCAAAATGATATTTGCAATTTTTTGAAAGATCAATTTGGCTGCGATGTGGAGAATAAGGTGGAGGAAGAGCAGAAACATGTGGGGAAATTGGTTAGAGGTGAATTATTCTTCTGGGAAGAGATGCTGATGGCTTGAACTAGGAGAGTAGAAGTAGATAGATGATAGATAGATGATAGATAGATAGATAGATAGATAGATAAATCGATATCAGGGATCTCCAGAGAAACAGAACCTGTAAGATAGATGTAGATATATGTGTATATGTATGTATAAGTATGCATGTGTACATTATATGTAATATGTTGAATTTTACACGTATATAAAAGAAAGAGAGAGAGATTTGGTACAGGAATTGTCTCACCCAAACGACAGAGATGAAGTCCAACAAATGCCTTCCGTGTGCTAGAGACGCAGGAAAGCCAGTGGTATAATTTAGTCTGAGTCCAAACGCTTGCAGACAAGGGGGAGCCTGTGGTATAAATCCCAATCTGAAAGCAGGAGAAAATGAGATGAGATGTTCAGCTCAACAGTGAGGTAGGAAAAACAGGAACAAATTCCTCTTTCCCCTGCCTTTTGTTCCATTCAGGCCAGCCATGGATTGGATGATGCCACCCCCCCACTTGGGAAGGCAATCTGCTTTGTGAAGTCCATTGATTCAAATGTTAACTTCACACCCAGAAACAAAGTGTCCTCAAAGCCAGTTGAGTTGACACACAAAATTCACTGGTGACATTTGAGAGGTAAAGTGAATAGGACCTGGTAATAGAAAAGAACAAGAGAAGCGTGGGTTAAGCGTCTGACTTTGGCTCTGGTCATGATCTCGCGGTTTGTCAGTTCGAGCCCCGCGTTGGGTTCTGTGCTGACAGCTCAGAACCTGGAGCCTGTTTTGGATTCTGTGTCTCATTTGTGCTCTGTCTCTCTCTGTCTCTCAAACATAAATTTTAAAAATGTAAAAAAAAAAAAGACTTTTTTCGGGCTTGAGGAACTGGATGTACAGTGATCACACTGACTGAGACAAAGATAGTGGAGAATGATCAGGATTGGAAAAAGACTGAGTTTTATTTTTCACATGTTGCATGTGGAGCACCCATGATATGTTCACGTGGACATGCTGTGTGGGAAAGAAGCTGGCATGGGACAGTCAGAAAGGGGATAAACCAGTGGTACCTGTCTGGGACCCCTGGGGACAAGGCAAGGGCACTTCAAGGAGAAGCAAGTGGTGAATACAGTCATGTGCTGCTAAGAGCCAGACAGTAGTGAAGACTGACAAAAAATGTCCCTTAAGCAAGAGCTGTCACAGGGGACTGTGTGTGCAGATGGAGGGATCAAGGGGCATGTGAAGCAGAAGACCTAGGCAAACTGCGTACACCTCCTTCTGGAAGTGTTCTAGAAGCTTTGAGTTGGGGGAGAGAAGCAGGGTGCTGGGTGTCTGGAGAGAGGTAGGTGGGGGATGATGTTAGAGTTTTGACTGTGCACTGCTGTTGGAAGACGTTAGTGGCTTAACATGTTGAAATGCTGGTAGGAAATGCCTCCTGGAGAAGAGACAGCAGCTGATGCAGGACGGGGCAGGGGCATCAGCTGATGATCCCAGTGGGCTGTGGAGCCGGCCGGCAAGACCGCAGTGGAGAACCTCCACTCTGTGGGAAGTTCTGCCCCTCCCTGGTTGTCCCCATTGCCTTTCTTCTCCCTTCCTCTTGCTCCTTCAAAGTCCCATCTATCCTGGAGTGCCCAAGGGGCTCAGTCGCTTGAACGTCCAATGCTTGATTTCAGCTCAGGTCATGATCTCACAGTTTCATGAGTTCAAGCCCCACATCAGGATCTGTACGGCATTGTGGAGGTAACCTCGGATTCTCTCTCTCCCTCTCTCTATGCTCCTCCTCAACTGGCACTGTCTCTGTCCCTCTCAAAATAAATAAATAGCTTTAAAGTCCTATTTACCCTTCATTACCCAGGTGAACTCAGCACCCTTCTTTCCTTCTTAACCAAACCAAGCCTCCATATTCCTTGTCCCCTCCAAATGCCCAGTCTTTGCAGCGCTCACTGCTCATAGCAAATAATGACCCATGTCCTCTAGATGTGCCATCTAGCCTGTCAATCGAGGTGACACCTCCTTTCTTTTATTGTGCCTCCCTCAGCACCAGCGCTGGCGTGACATGAAAGAGAGATGGGCTTTTACTACACAGTTATCTCCATCAGGAGTCAGGGTGAGGACGAAGACCTTCCAGCAGCCCTGTGCTCACAGGACTTCAACCCTTGAGTGAACACTCAGAGGCCGACAGATGTCCTGCTAACAAGGTTCACATCTCTCCCGAGGATAGCAGGGCTGAGCAACTGGCAATTAAGAAAAAGTGCAAAATGAGAGTGTAAGAGGGAGAGTGTAGGAGAGCCTGGGGTGTTGACAGCATTCCCGGTTCCTGTGTGTCCTGTCCTCCTGTCCTCCTGTCCTCATCAGACGTGTCGGATTAAGAGAGGAGATCATCTCAGAAGCAATTAGAAGGTGCTAAGAACTGATGAGATGTGAACACCGACGAGTGAGCAGGTCCGTCCTGGGCAGACATGAGTTCAGTAAAAATAGCAGGAGAGAGGATGGCAGGTGGGAGAGGACTGGCCACAGGCTGCACAGAGCCCTGGGGTGGAGGGCCAGCCCAGCCAGTGTGGACACAGGCACATCACATCTTCAAGTGGCTTGTTTATCACATCTGTCTTCAGAAGGATGGGGATGCTTAGGATATCGAGTTCATTTTAAAAGTTAATGTATGAGAAGTGCTTCAAACAATGCCTGAACTATAGTATGCCTAAGTCAAATACACGAAAACACTAGCAACAGTGATTATTCTGATCCTTGAAAAGCATGAGCTCATGACAAATGAAGCTGGATTTGAGTAATGCACCCACTTGTTGCCCAGAATTATCTACTAATAAGTCATTTAAGTTCTGATTTTTGTTTCTTCACTTGAGAAATAAAGATATTCCTGCCTAATATGCAGGGTTGCTGTGGGGATAGTAGAAGATATGATTGTAGAGTTTTACCCAGACCATCAGGACTGCACAGTGGAGGGAGGTGGTCTTCCCAAGGCAAGGATGGAACGATCACCTTTATTCCAGGCATCTTCTCCATAAGTCACTGTGATGGTAGATCTTTGTGACAACTTAGTTGGGCCAAGATGCCCAGATATTTGGCCAAACATTATTTTGGATGTTTCTGTGAAAGTATTTTGAATGAGATTAACATTTAAGTTAGTAAACTTTGAGAAAAGCAGATTGCCTGCCATAGTGTGGGTGGGCCTCACCCAACAAGCTGAAGGCCTGCCTAGAACAAAAGATTGACCTCCCATGAGCATCAAAGAATTCTTCAGCAAATGGTCTTCAGATTTGAACTGCAACATTAGCTTCCTCTTGACTCTCCAGCCTGGTAACTTATCCTGTAGGGTTTTGACTGCCAGTCATATAATTACATGAGTCAATTCTTTTTATATATGTATTACCTATCCTCTCATACTAATGCAGACACAAAAATCCCTCTGATTGTCAGTATGAGGCAAAATGAGGCAACATACCAACCCAACACTGAAAACCCAGCTAAAACATCTGGCTTGATGGCTAAGGACAAGGAAATGATATGATCACATATCTAGAATCTGCAGTTCTGGTCTACCTAATGGTCAGCTTCTATTCTGATCGTAACTGAGCCCACACTGATGATCACATGGGCAAACCTTTAAACACTCTGACTCCAAAAGGGAAGTCCTGGAGAGACACCTGGGAGGTCTGAGTTTCCAGAGAATGTGGTTTTTTTCCTAAAGTGTATGGAGTCTTCTTTATTTACCAGCTACTATGCTAGAGACTGGAGATCATTATAACAACAATAATAAATTTAATTGAATCTAAAATATAATCTACTGTAAAGCACACCATATGTTATGTACCAAAAAGACAGAAAAAAAATCCTCAGATTTCAGAGGTGTCTCTCAGAATGAATAAAACAGGAAAAGGATGGAAATAATAAGATTTCTAGAACTTACTATGGGTAGGTATTTTTCTGGGCACTTTTTGTGCATTTGTTCAATACTCACTGCAAGTCTGTGAGATAGAGTCTTTTATCATCCCATTCTGTGGATGAGGACACTGAGACCCCAACAGGCAAATTCCCTACTCAGGGTCACACAGCTCCCCAGGGGGCACAGCTGGGACATGAGCCACAGGCACACTGGCTCCAGACTCGGTGCTCGCACCAGGAGACTGCTTCTCCCTAGTCTGTCTTCTTGTCCAGGGTCCTGCTGAGTGGCCCACAGCACATTCCAGAAAATTCCATGGCTATCAATCAGCTTGGCTATAAGTGACCACTGGCAAGTGTACCATAAGCTTTTTTGAAAAGTTCAAATAAAATGCATCTAGAGCAGTTCATGACTCGCTCTCAAAGTCATTTTGTCAGGTCTCAAATTTGGGGAGAGTCCAGAACTCAAGGAGCCCTGTGTTGTTATCTGGATTTATGGAGAGGACATCACATTACTTCATGTGCCCACAGCCCCCACCCACAAAGCCCTCTGTAAACAATTATTACACGCCAGCCAGGCACAGGACATTGCTAAGGACCAAAGGTCCAGAGGGAATGGAGCAGAGAGTCTCTTCGCCTGCAGTCTCCGTGGGCTAACTAAACCTAAACTAAACTAAACACTGAAACCCAGGTGACAGTGAAAGCAGAGTATAAGGAAGTGCCCTGAAGGGTAATTTCTGAGATGGTTTATCCGTCTCCGCTAGTTTCTCCCCTAGGTGTTCCCGGCATCCCGGGGGCACAGCACCTCGGCTGTGGAATGATGAGGCTGCCACTCCAGTTCCCATGGAAACCGAACTGGGACAGGAGGAACAAAAGGCTCTTCAAGGTCATCAGAGCAAAGGAGAGCGGAGACAGAGATAGCAAATAATGGGGCTCTTCCTCCCCTTCCCATTGCCACAGCACGTGGCCTCCAGCAGCCTGACCAGCCCAGCCCCCACTCCACGAGTTCTGTGCCCTCCCCATGCTCGAGGGACAGACTGGGGTGCACCCGGCTACTCAGCTGCCACGGCCCCAGCCCTGCCGTCCGGTGCCCAGGAGACACGAGCTGCACATGGGGCAATAAAGAGATGGCCCCACGTGACCTTCCCCTCCTCGGAGCCACAAAGCCTCCAAGTGCGTCATCCTCATCATCTGCCTGGAGAGAGCCTCCTGGAGTCAAGGACTGTGTTTTGCAGATCACCTGATCCAAAGCCAAGTTGTGACAGAGACTGGGCTCAGGGACAGACACAGAGCCCTTCCTTGCCTCCCGGCCCACGCTCCCCTGGCAGGCCCGCTCCCCTGCACATCTGTCTGCTGTGTAGCCTCTCCGATTAGTCCTTCTTTGCTCTACATCCAGCCAGGAACTTCTTCCTTCCAAGAGCCCAGGCTGCTTCTCAGGAAAAGACCTTTCTGCCTTGCAGCCCCACAGGATTGAGAGGAGGGCTGGCCTTTTCCCTAGAACTGTTTATCAGGCCTACATATTCTAGTCCCCAGAGCTGGAAACAGATCACACAGATCTTGAGGACCAGCCCCTGAGTCACAGCAAGGCTGGAGTCCAGCTACAGAATTCAGGAGCAGAGCAGCTCCCATGAGAACAGAGCCTCCTGCAGGAGGTGGCCGGGACAAGTCCACACAGTCTCTGCCGGTGTCATTAGGATCCACGCCGTGCAGGGCTTTTGTCCAGCCAGCAGGGGCGCCTGGGGCTCTGCTCCTTCTGAGGTACCCCCAAAGGGCTCTGGGTGTCCCACCAGCCTAGGCCCTGCCTTCTGCACCCACTGTAGGAAGCTCCAACACATCCAAGCTCACTGCTACAGAGATGCTCTCTGCAGAAAACTGGAGGAACTGGCTTCTCCTCACTTGTTATTAGCGCCAGTGCTTAAGAGAATTAAAAAAGGAAAGTGCAGGATATAAAACAGAAGTGGTAGCAGCAGAACTGGGCTGATGATGATGATTTTTTCCAGGATGCACTTATTCCTATTCTAAGTTTTCCTGACATCACCAAAGGAGCGGTCTATCCACTCAGAGTGAAGGAGCAGGGCTGGGCTGTAATCACA
This sequence comes from Suricata suricatta, assembly GCF_006229205.1. Lineage (NCBI taxonomy): Eukaryota > Metazoa > Chordata > Mammalia > Carnivora > Herpestidae > Suricata > Suricata suricatta. The sequence goes on along the minus strand of NC_043710.1, from coordinate 85,335,593 downwards.
ACACCTTAGAGATGCTTTTACAAACTCAAACAGAAAGCCATTTGTACTGGACTTGGGAAAGGGGAGAGGGATGGGGGAGGGGCATCATAAGCAACCGGTCACGTGACTCTGGGGAAGGCAACAAACCTTCTGTTTCCACAACAGTCAAGTGTGGGATACCGGAGCTTGGCCAAGGGAGCGCCTAGTTAGAAGATCTTCAGCTTCTCCGGAAAGGAATCACGTCAATGACTACCAGGGCCCAGGCATTGAGCTGGAGGCTGCCTGCCTGCCTCTGAATTCCCTGCACATCTGCCCAGAGACTAAGTGCCCTTTGCCCAAACGGAGGACTTCTCCCCACATCCTGGAGGAGACGGCAGTGGTGGAGCTGGGTGCAGAAGAGGCTGGCTGTGGGGGAGAAGCAGAGCTGTAATTCAGGTTCATTGAGCCAGATCTTTGCCAGCGTTCAGCATGTGCCCCCACATTTCGCTCCTGTAACAAGCCCCCAAGGGCATACTGTTATTGTGCCCATTTCACATGCAGGGAAAGTGAGGCATAGGGAAGGGACACCTTGTGCCCACAGTCATAGCTGGAGGCAATGGTGAAGACATGATTTTGATGCCAACGGTCTGGCTTCAAAGTCCATACTCGTAAGAGGAACTGGACCCAAGAAGCCCCTGAGAATTCTGGAGAAGGCTCACCCAGTTATCAGCCTTGGTCCCAGCTGGAAACAGACAGTACCTTCAAACAGGGCAAACGAGGGATTTTAATGTAAGACCAATTAGCAAAGATGGGGGCTGGTTTTAGGGGAAGCAGTCTTTGGAACAGAAGAACCTAGGCAAGGGAAAGTGACCTGAACAGGGGCAGACAGCGGGATGAAGTCCACCAGCTGGCCTCCAGGGGACACAATTCACCCAACCCCACAGGCAGGAAGCCCAGCAAACAAATATCATAATCTCATTCTACCCCTACCTTCTGACCTCCTGCAGCTCCTCCCACTGACCAGACCCCGCCTCTGCTGCCCTCTGCAAGGTCACGTCCTGGGGCCCTGAGCTGGAAGAAGGGGTCAGGAGATCTGGATGGATGGAAGACACAACACACTGCTAACGCCCTTCCTCCAGAGGTCAGCAGTGCCCTCTGCCCTGGACGCCTACTTGGGGTCAGCATCAGGCAGCTTCTCAAAACGCTCCTCACGTGGGGGCATCCAGCCCTGCACCTGGCACCCTGCATTAGCTCCGGCCGCTTGAGAAGGGGAGCGGCTGTTGTCTCTCCTTTCGGGAGCTCCATGGGAGGCCCGGTGACAGGAGGTGCTGGTGAAGTTAGGGGAGCCACGTGACAAGGAAGGGCGTGCACAGTCCAAACTGTGCAAATAATTTCCCTGAAGACAGTCCTCTTGTCCCTGACACCAGGGCTGGAAACACTCCTCCAAGACCGTGGTCACAAAAGACCCCAGCGCTGTCCCACCCTGCCCGTACCTCAGTCCCCATGACCTCCAGAGGGCGCTCAGGAGCAAGCAGCGCTTCACTCAGGCTGAGGAGTTCACCCAAGGCCTCCGGGCTGGACTAAAGCAGCTTCCAGAACAGAAGCTGAAACTCCTAGCGGTGTATCCTCGGGTTCAAAAGAACATGGAGATCATCACCTCTAACCCTCCCTATTTCCCGTCAAATATGTCAATTCAGCCAATTTGGTGAACACTATTGCTAAGTTCTATACATCTATGATTTCTTAAAATCCTTCCTGCAGTCTTCTGAAGTTTTCCCAATTTTCTCAAGGAATAACTGAACTCACAAGGAGCTCACCCATTTCCACATGTCAGGAAAACGTGTCACTAAGAGCTTACTCACTTCCACACGTCAGGAAAACATGAGACAGCTGGTGTTCAATGCTAGGACTGAGCTCTTTCCTCAAGGTTCCCTCTACCTCCTGTTTTTGGGGAAGTACAGCGGCTCCCAACAGTACCTACAGCCTGGGGCTCCTGGAGTTCGGCAACAATAGGAAGTTGGGCCAGGACTGTGGCGCCTGCTGCCAGGCCCTCACTCCTTGCTGAGGGCTGGGCAGCCACCCCCTCCCTGGGTCCACACAGAAGGCCCCCACTGGCCCACCATGGTCTGCAGGATAGCAGTTGGGGAGCTAAGATTTTGAGCTGGGTGTCGCTTTCCTTATCTTCTGGCTACTGAGAACAAGAGTCTCCAGCATTCATATTGACTTGTCTGGTTCTCCGCCTGACATTTTGTTAGGTCTCAGCAGCCCAGGAGACCTGGCTCAGGGACCCCCTACTGACATGCATCCTCGGCATCTGGACCCAACTTGGAGGATTCACTTTCCTATCCTGAACTGTCCAGTTCCCTAAGAGGTCCTGCTACAATCCATCCTGACTCAAGAGAGACAGTGGGTCAGACACCCAGGGTAACCTTTTGGACACACAATGCCTCAGTGTAGAGAAAAAAACAGCTGGTTCTTTTCAGCCATTGGGGCTGCTCCTACCTAGAGCTGGGTGCAGAAGTGGTGTTTCCAAGTGCATACCCTCGCTTACAAATCATAGCTTTTGTGTCTGAAACAAGCCTTTACTCTTGTATTTCCTGCTGTGCTGGTGGTGGGATTCTGTTGCTCAGGTTTCCCAGGCTATTTGCAGAGGTGATGCCTCCATTTGTTATGCAAATTTATCAGGGCGCTGCTGCTGCTGCTGCTGCTGCTGCTGCTGCTGCTGCTGCTGCTCCTCCTCCTCCTCCTCTGTTCTGGACCTGCCTAGAGGATCCTCAAACATCCAGAGGCCAGTGAAATGATACTCATTGGCCATCCCTGGTCTCTTATCACAACGAATCCCAGAGCCTCCTGGAAGGGAACCCATGCCTTAAAAGGTGCAAGGGCTACATTTTGCTTAAGAACCTGAGCTGGTATTGGAGGGAGATGTGACCTTGCTCCCAGGACCAGGGAAAGCAAGCTGCTTGGGGCTCGGTCTCTATTGCATACATCAGCACCTATCTCAAGCAGAAGCAGCCCTGGGCACGATGTCAGTGGACACCAGCACCTGCTCAGGCAACAATGGCGGCCACCTTCGGCATGTTTCCACTGGCGCCCCAGACAGCAGGCATCTGGAGCTTTGGCACAGCGCTCACTGGGCACTTGTTGAGGTGGAGGTGCCTCTGGTGGGTGTGGCATTGGCAGCCTCAGAAGATTCATCCACTTTGAGGCATAGCAAGAGAAGAGGGAAGTAGGGGAAAGAATCATCTCCTATGAAGCCCCTGATCCCTTCCTGGAGACTCCCAAAACTAGTGGGGAGAAATGTGAAGGAACTGTCATTCTTAAAAAGAGGTAGGTGGAGATAGGAGAGGGCGGGGCTAGAAGAGGTGGCTCTAGGAGAGTGAGGCTAGAATGGGGTGAGCCAGGGGGCGGGGCTAAGAGGGGCGGGCCTAGGAGGAAAGCTGGCAGGAAGTAGGGTGGAGAGCCTAGGGGGTCTGTAGGAAGGTGAGAGGGAGGAGGGCATGTGACAAAAGAGCCACTCCCTCACATCCACTTTCAGGGTTCAGGGAAGTGAAGTTCTTTGCTGAACTAGCATTTGCTCTTGGGAAGATGAAAAGCTCAGTATCTGCACTTCTCTCTCCTAAAGGCTCCTTGGAAAAGTTCATGGTCTTCTCCCCCTTCTTTGCCTTCAGACAAACTATTCTCTCCCGCCTGCAATGCCTTTCCTCTCTTTCCTCCAGCCAGTTTCCGTGACGGAATAGAAAATATTTCAAGGACAACTCCGCTAACCACCCACCAGCGTGGGCGAATGCCTCTCTCAGGGCCACCATGCTTCTCGATTCCAAAAGGTCATTCACACTGTAGTTTAAGTTCGTGGATCCCTGGAGGGTACAGGTATCAATTTAGTGCCTCTCCATGCACCTTTCAATGCCTTACTTCGTGGTAATGAAACTGGATTCTGTGAACATTTCTCCTTTGCCACCTGGCATGATGGTAAGCTAGTGTGGAAGATTTGGAAGAGACGCTGCAGGAGGTAGGGTGTCTCTCTCTGGTCTGTGCTTCTGTTTCTGCTTCCCCGTGGCTGCCTGAATAACGTGTGTTGAACTCCCAGTAGTGCTCACCCTCCCACACGTGTCCCGGCCTGGGTTCCTTGCCCGCTGGCACCTCAGGACGGCCTGCTGGTCCTGGCCTTGGATTCCCTGTCCCCTGTTCCCTGTCCTGGCCTACTAGTGACCCAGCAGGAAGCTTACAGCGGGCTGGGCCCCATCTGGGCTTCCTTGCTCTCCAGCCATAGTCTCCACCTGCAGGCCCGCTGTGGCCCATGGCAGCCCAGTCAGCGCCCCCCTCAGCCAAAGGACCCCCTTGGAATAATTTACCTCACTCAGCTTTGATATGTCCTGGAGAGGTGTTGTTTTTTTTTTTCCTCTCTGAGTGCTTAATCTTCTAGAAATAGTTAATGCTATTTTATATTAAAATTTCCCTGTAAAAATATGTGAGGTTTCTGCTTCTGATGGAACCCCAACTGATATACCTCCAGTAGTTTTGCCCCAAAAGTAGAGCTGAGAGGAGGAGGGGCCATTTATGTAATGTGACCAGACCCCCTCACCCCAGAAGATGTGTTAAACAGAAGGCCTGCCTGCCTGTCCTCCAGATTCAGGAGATCCTGCAAACCAGCCCTCTGCCAGATTGGTAGCCATTTACTGCCTGCATTCCCGTCAGACAGTGGACACCTCTGTGTCTCAAAGTGTGAGCCCTGGACCAGCAGCAGCAGCACCTGAGAACGGGCTGAAAGTGCAAATTCTTGAGCTCCATCTCAGATCTATTAAATGAGAAAGCATTCTGTGTAGTCACAATCCCTTCGGGTGAGTCTTATACATGCAAAGGATTGAGAACCATTGATGAGGGCTAATGTAACTTAACTTCTCCAAGCCTCATCTGCAAACGGTAGTAATTCTATCTTGCTCATGTTAATCGTGAGGATTTGATAAGACAGCACAAAGTAAGAGTACAATCATGGCAGATAGGGACGGATCTATTGCTACAGAAATACAGTTATAATATAAAGCATTAGGACTACCCCGTTCCCTTCTCTTCTCTCCTCTCCTTCCTAGAATTTGGGGGATCCACAGAGCTAGCCTCCTGCATACTGTGCCCCGCCCCCGGCTGGGGGTGTAGGTCTGACCAGAGCCTTTCTAAATGTGCCAGGGTGACCAGGGTAGGTGACCAGGGTTTATTCTCTCCAGAAGTGAGTTACAAGCTCTGGAACTCTCCCTGGAGGTGCTGGGAGGTGCCCCTTCACTGGAATGGCTGAGTTGAAGTTGGTTGTTGGCAAGCTGGCAGTGGTGGGGGCTGGCTGGGACACACGGGTCCCTCTGTCACAGTACTGCAGGGTGGGTGAGCAGGGAAAAATGTGCTCATTGGCAGGAGGTCTGACGCCTCGGTCATTCCAGGCCAGCTGGGTCAGGTTTTCCTGGTATGCACGTGGTCTTCACGGGTATAATAGAAATCTTGAGTTTCTCCAGAAACCTGATTTTAGACTTCCTCCATCTTCTTCCTTAGCTCAAGGGACAAGACAGCACTACAAAAACCAAAGGCTCATGAAGGCACTTGAAAACTAGGCGAGGCAGGTTTCCAGTCAGTCTCTGGAATTTGCCTTTAACATGTTTACTTTGCCATTTGGAATTCCAAACTTTTCACACTCTGCCTTAACCTCTGGCCTTCCTCAGGAGCTGATACCCACCTTTGGCACCCATCACAGACTCGGTCTCACCCCAACCACCAGGCCTGGCTAAGAGCCACAACTCCCATCCCGGCTAAAATGAGGCATGGAAAGATGGTGCGAGTAAAGGTGAAAAGAGTATTCTCCGAGAAAGGACTGCGTTGTGTTGGTCCAAAGTTTGGTCGCCTGAATGGTCTTTATGGTTACCAGTGAGCATCCAGCCTCTACCTGGAAGGGAGGCAGGTCTGATTTTGAATGAGGCATAATGCACTAAAGATATTACCACAGATAGAATCTGAATCTCTATCCCTTTTCCACGTTTCCAACTTTCAAATATACAACTATTTTTCATACCTCCAAGTTCTTTGAAAGAATTTAGAGCTCTTTATTCTCAGGACTCAGTAAGTTTTCACTGGCTGCACTTTTATTTTAGAGAAAAGGAAACCTGATGTGATCAGTGCTCACTGAATAGAATTCCTGGGCCTCTTACTTAAGCCAGAGAAGGTATCTCACCCTGAGAAATACTCCCATTTGCTTTTTGAAAACTCATTTGCATTCTCTAAGAGATGTAATTCATATTTCCTTATCTCGTTCCTGAATCAAAAATTATAATTTTGCAAAGAATAATCTTTGCCCAAATATATTTTCTTTCTAGTATTCCAAAGAGTCCGTGATGGCCAGGAGTGTAGAGCTCTGTCCTTGAGTGGCTCTGACTCTGTCCTTCCTCCAGCAGCCCAGAAGCAACAAGTGTCTGCCCTCTTCCCAGGCATCCAGCCTCCACCCAACCATGTCCCTTCCAAGACCCCTCCCCTAAAATAAGGAAAGATAGAGGCGCCTGGGTGGCTCAGTTGGTTGGGCCTCTGACTTCAGCTCAGGTCATGATCTCACATTTGTGGGTTCAAGCCCTGCATTGGGCTCTGTGCTGGCGGCTCAGAGCCTGGAACCTGCTTCCAATTCTGGTCTCCCTCTCTCTCTGCCCCTCCTCACTCATGCTCTGTCTCTCTCTGTCTCAAAAATAAATTAAAAACATTAAAAAAATTTTTTAATAAAAAATAAAATAAGGAAAGATAAATTGATCTTATTTTACTAGTGAGCAGTTACTATGGCTTAGCCATGCATGCTACCTCTCTTAAATTTTGTGCCCATGAAATAAGCACTCTGTTACCTCCGTCTCCTTAGACAGACCCCACCAACCCTCATTCCCTGCTTCCAGGTCTCCTGCCTGGCTGTCAAGCAGCTGTTGATCATCATTTGGGCAAATGAACTCAGGTCTGGCTTTGTAGACTTGGGCACTGTTGGTCCGAGGGCAGTGTCTTGCTTCCTTCTCTTTATCCTCTGCTCAGCCATGTTTAGCATTTCAGTTTTTATAAGAAAACCATGATCTCAAGGGTATTGGGCATAGTCTGACCTATGTAACAATATGTCATTTTTCTTACTTCTGTTACAGTCTGGGGGTAGACCTCCTTCAATGAGATCTTCAAAGTAAACATGAGTGAGTGGCAGGTCAAGATCCAGGCATTCCAAGGCTCCTGGTCCTTGGCCTGAATGCTGGATTTTAGGACATGAAGGGGGGAATAGACTGAGATGAGGTTAGAGAGGTGAGTACATGCTGAAAATAATGAGCACGTGTGCCATACCCAGGGCACTGTATTGTCCTGTAGTGCTTCTCAGAATGGGATCCAACCATCCATGTCAGAGCTTTGACATATTTCTTAAAAATGTTGATCCTGGGGTGCTTGGGTAGCTCAGTTGGTTAAGCATCTGACTTCAGTTCAGGTCATGATCTCACAGTTGTGGGTTCAAGCCCAACATCGGGCTCTGTGCTGACAGCTTGGAGCCTGGTTGGAGCCTGTTTCAGATTCTGTGCCCCCTCTCTCTCTGACCCTCCCCTGCTCACATTCTTTCTTTCTCAAAAATAAATAAATGTTAAAAAAAAATTTTTTTTAAATGTTGATCCTTTGGGCACTGGGGTGACTCAGTTGGTTAAGTGTCTGGCTCTTGATTTCAGTTCAGATCATGATCTCACAATAGTGAGATGAAACCCCACATTGGACCCCATACTGAGCATGGACCTGTTTGGGATTCTCTCTCTCTTTCTTGCTCTATCCCTCTCTTCCATTTACATGCACTCTCTCAAAATAAATAAACATTGGGGAAAAATGTTGATTCTTGAGTCTCATTTCCAGATCTACTAATCAAAATTTTTGTGACCCAGGATGCCACAGATTTACAAGATGTCTGGGTAATGTTTATGCATACTTTAGTTGGAAAGCACTGGCCCCATTGACTGAGAGGTTAATTCAAGAACCAAAGCAGAGATATAACACAATCAGATTGGTCACTTTGCTTGTACTTTAGGGGGAGAGTTTTAAAAACTGGAGACTAAACAAGTGGTCATTGTAATACTTCAGGTGGGAAATGATGAGGAACTGAACTAAGCCACTGGTGCTGGGGCTAGAGAAATATGGGGAGGTGGACTCTAGAGTTTCTGGCTTGAGCTACTGAGTCAATAAAGGATACTGAAAGAATTTTTAAGGAAGTGTAACTTAAGGAGGAAAATTGTTAGCTGCCTCAGACATGTTGAGATTGAGGGGTCTATGGGATATCCAGATGGGAGCTGTCCAGGAGGAAGTTGGATTGATGTTTGGAACTCAGGACAAATTCTTTGCAAAACATACAAAGTGGTAGGAAAGGAAATCCTTAACATGGATGTAATTTCAAGGAGAAATGGGAGAGCAATGAAAAAGCCGTTAAGTCTTAAAAATACTAACAGTAAGGGCACCAGAGTGGCTTAGTCTCTTGAGCATCCAGCTTTTGATTTTGGCTCAGGTCATGCATGGTCTCACAGTTCAAGGTTCAAGCCTTGTAACAGGTTCTGCACTGGCAGCACAGAGCTGCTTGAGATGATTCTCTCCCTCTCTTTTCCTCTGCCCCTCTTCCACTTGTGCACGCATGTGTGCTCTCTCTCAAAATAAATAAACTTTATTTAAAAAAAAAGAATACCAACATTAAAAGGCTATGAAGAAGAAAAGTTGCCCAATGAATGGGGCTTGTTGTTAGAGAAAGTATTTTTTACTGCTTTAGGTCAATTTAAATTTTAACAAGACAGAATGTTCTGGTGGGTAGTAATTGGTAGATACAGTGCTAGTCAAGTTCTATCCCAGGTTGTTTAATAAATGTACTCAAAAATCAAGACTATAGGAATGCTGTAGCCAAAGTCCAAAGGTCCATGTAGAGGCAAAAAGGAGAGAGGACTGAGTTGGGTAGGAGAACAGCTATGTTATCAGTGAGAGTGTAGGTGACGAGGACATAGTGAGCCCTTTTCAATGAGACTCCGGTCCCTGCACACTGAGGAAGTAAATATTTTTTCAGTAAAATTGCCTCCAGTAAGAAATGTCACTAGCCGATTTTTTCAGGTATGAAGATTAAAAAAAAAAAAAGTCAAAACCATATTCTGGAAGGACAAAGTTAAAACCGCTTTAGTAGCCCACACATTTGAGCAGGAACAGGAAAGATATTTGCTGGAAACAAAATGGATTTCCCCTTTTCCCTCTTGATGTGGATGTTGTTGCTAATAATTCACAAAGTATTTTCTAATTTATACTTCAATTCCCCCAAGTAAATGTTTAACCATAATTGCACCTGAAGAAAAAATTGTAAAAAACTTACATTGAGTATCTTCCCAGGCCCCAGAACTTGTTCTAAGTGCAAGATTGATTTCAGTACCTTTGTTCTGCACAAGCATGTTACAGAGTAGGTGCCTTCATCCTTATTTTACGGAAGAGTAAACAGAGGGAGATAGAGGTCAAATGGCCCCATCAAGGTCACCCAACTCATAAGAATTCATGCCCAGGCAGTCTAACTCCTGCATCTTCTCCGTTGCCCATTCTTTTATACTACTTTTTAGTTTATAAATTTTAGGAGCTATTAACAAATCAAGCCTTTTAGATTACACAAGTATTTTTTAATTTCTCAGGGGAAGCCAAATGTAGTCAACAACTATGAACTGCCATGAGGGTTTATGATAAATGATCAGTGAAGCAGAATAACTCATAAATGTTCATTCTTGGAATTAGGTCTGTAATATATGTACATTTCATTATAAGATCTTATGCATATTTATCACTTTAGATGGTTTTCACCTGCCTGGTTTTAGCTAGATTATAAATTCTCTGAGGTTGAGAAGTGCATTTTCCCAATGTTTGGGGCCCTAACATAGGAACACTGTGAAAGTCCAGTGATGCATTTTTAATGAATGAGTCACGTAATGAAGGGGAGCTCAGAAGAGCTTCTTTGAGTCACAAAAATATTTTCCAGTTATTTTCCAAACTGCTTGAGTTGAAAAACCTAAATCTAAAATACGCTTTAAGGTGTGGAATGTATTTTTCTTTTAGGAGATATCTTGAATATATTTTTATAAATTCCAGAGAAATATATCTATATAGACATGATTTATTTTGAAAGGATCCTGTGGGATTTAAAATATTAAGAGCCTTTTTTTTTATTGAAGAAAAGAACAAAATATCTTGCCCAAGCCAATCTCTGAAGCAAAGGGCTTCAAATGGAGGCTGACTGTGGTCCAAAATTAGCCTGAACTCTTGGCTACCATATTGAATGGCTCTCTCGCTCTCTCTCTCTCTCTCTCTCTCTCTCTCTCTCTCAATCTCTGTCTCTCTCTCTCTCCATCAAAGGTATTCTCAGATACAACTCCTGCTACTGGACATTGCCTGATATTAAATACTAAAGAGTAACATGGTGGCAGAGCCCCTCTGCTGAAGAGGACTTCTTCCTCCCAGTGATGGGAACCCACTAATTTAGAACAACCCTCCTGCCGGGAACAATATTAAAAGGAGATAAAATCTTTTAAAAACTTCTCTTGAAGGTGTTTTTAGGTCTTGATGGTGAATGAACAGGTCGCAAAGAATTACAGGAAAGATCTAGAAGGCAAACCAGAGGCCCAGAGGGGTAAGCCCAGCGGCTGGACCATTCCTCCTCTGGGAGTGTGTGCTGACCCTAGAGGAGCTGGCTGAAAGGCTGAGCAGCACATTTGTAGGGCATGGTGTGCCAGGAGAGGAGAGCAGACTCACTAACACAGGAGCGAGCTTGTGCACCGTGGTGGCCTGATGAACCTGCTTCCTTTTGGGTTGGGTCACAGAAAAGCTGCACTCTAGACGCAAACTGAACAGCAGCAGACTGCTCTCAAGGAGGCTGCAGTTCAGCTCGAAGCTCTCTGAATGTTGAACTGGATTAGGTAACTCCACATGCTGGCACTCCTCCATGCACAGCAGAAGCAAGCATGTGTCCTATATTGTTCTAGTCCTCAAATTCTTTCAGCAAACAATTTTTCAGAACTAATGTTCAGCACACAAGAAATAATAAACACACAAGAAGAAAAGAAACTAAGAGAAAAAATAGGCAATAGAAACAGACTTACAGAGACTACAAAAGTAAGAGTTACCGGACATGAACTTTAAGATGCATGTATGTTTAAGATGACCAAAACCCATATGGAGAATTTTGGCAGAAGAGAACTATTTTTTAAAAAAAGAATATTCCAGAACTGAAAAATACAAAAGCCTGTTTTTAAAACTCAATGGATATGTTTAATAGTAAATGTTTAAATTAGGGGCACCTGGGTGGCTCAGTTGATTAAGCCTCTGACTCTTGATTTTGGCTCAGGTCACGATCTCATGGTTTGTGAGTTAGAGCTCTGTGTCAGGCTCTGAGCTGACAGTGTGGAGCCTGTTTGGGATTCTTTCTCTCCCTTTCTCTCTCTCTCGCAAAATAAATAAATAAATAACCTTTAAAAATAATAAATAATAGATTAAACTAATTTGAAAATATAATTATTGAATTTATGAACTGGTGAAAAGAAAATGTCCAGAATGAAGCATGGAGAGAGAAAATGATGGAAAGCAGGAGAGTAAGAAACAGAAGGTCTAACATACATACACTTGGCATGTCAGGAAAGCTTAGTGAAAACCAGGCAGAGACAGTATTTAGAAATAGAACAGCTGAGAACTTTACAAAAATGCTAAAAAATATTAAGTCATAGATTTAAAACATTCTACACTCATAAGCCAAATACATTTAAAAATATTTGTGTTATATGTATTTTATATTTTTGTATATGTGTGTGTGTTTCTATCTAAACACACATCATGTCCACTATAAGCATACTATAGTAAAAATACCATAAAATATAAATAAAGACAAAATACAGATTTTTTTTTGAGAGAGCTCGCACAATCATGGGTGAAGGAGGGGCACAGGGAGAGAGAGAGAGAGAGAGAGAGAGAGAGAGAGAGAGAGAATCTTAAGCAGGCTCTATACCCAACCCAGCTCTCACAACTGTGAGATCATGACCTGAGCTGAAATCAAGAGCAGACACTTAACTGACTGAGCCACCCAGGTACCCCAAAATGCAGATCTTAAATGCTGTCAAGAGGGGTGAAAAACCAGATTACCTTCGCAGGAGGAACAATTGAACTTAAAGTGGATTTCTTCATAAAAAACAAGAGAGGTAAATAATTAATGAAAAGAAAATAAGAGCCAGCCTATATCCAAGGAAAATGTTCTTTAAGAATGCAGGTGAAATGAAAATATTTCCAAATAAACAAAAACTAAGAGAATTAATTAATTAATTAATTCCATCAGAAATAAAGTTCTCACACAGAAGTTCAAAGATACAGAAAGAAATGAAGAACAATGAAAATGGTAAATTTTGAGTAAATCTAATATCTGAACATTTGATTTATAAAAAATATGGCACTGATTGGCTTTAGGAAAAGGAAAAATTTTTTAGTAATTCGTGTCAACTAGACATCCATATAGAAAAATAAGTACTAACCTTGATCTCATCTTAAACTACATGGAATAATCAATTCCAGGTAGACTGTAGACCAAAGTGTACAAGATAAAACAAATGGTAGGAATGCAAAGTGGTGTGGCCACTGTGGAAAACCGCAGGAGGTTCTTCAAAAAGTTAAGAATACCTCTTTCCGCTTCTCTGTCATCATAGTGTATGCTGGTGGCTGTTTCTCACCATGTCTTCTTACAAGACTTTCAGGATCAAGCGAATCCTAACCAAGAAACAAAAGCAGAATCGTCCCATTCCCCAGTGGATTTGAATGAAAACCGGTAACAAAACCAGGTACATCCAAGAGGCGGCACTGGAGAAGAACAAAGCTGGCTCTGTAATGGATGCTCATGAGATGGCCCGCGTTTATTCTGCCACCCAAAATCCTGCGGTCCTAGTCCGTCACCTCCCTAATACCCGACCTGTAGATCTGTTTTGTCAGGGAAATGGCTTCTCTGTTATGATTCTGCACGAGTAGGTTGGTTCAGTAGTAACCAACATGTGAGATGTTTTGGTTGAAAAAAAAAAGTTAAAAATAGAACCACCTTCTGATCCAGCAATTACACGACTAGGCATTTACCCAAAGGATACTAATTCAAAGGATACATGCTCCCTGATGTTCATAGCAGCATTATCAACAATAGCCAAATTATGGAAAGAGTCCAATGTCAGACTGATGACTAGATAAAGAAGATGTGATATACACACACACACACACACACACAATGGAATATTACTCAGCCATAAAAAAGAATGAAGTCTTGCCATTTGCAATGAAATGGATGGAGCTAAAATATATTATGCCAAGCAACATAAGCCAGTCAGAGAAAGACAAATACCATATGTCATTTCACTCAAATGTGAAATATAAGAAACAAAACAAATGAGCAAAGGGAAAAAGAGAGAAAGAGGCAAACTAAAAAACAGACTTGTTAAAATGTTTATCTATTTTTGAGAGAGAAGGAGAGTGCTAGTGGGGGAGGGGCAGAGAAAGAGGGAGACAGAATTCAATGCAGGCTCCAAGCTCCGAGCTGTCAGCACAGAGCCTGATGCCGGGCTCGAACCCACAAACTGTGAGATCATGACCTGAGCTGAAGTCAGATGCTTAACCGACTGAGCCACCCAATGCCCCAACAGACTGTTAATTATAGAGAACAAACTAATGGTGACCAGAGGAGAGGTGGGTGAGGGGATGGTGAAACAGGTGATGGGGACTAAGAAGGGCACTTGTGATGGGCACCAGATGATGTAGGGAAGTGCTGAATCACTAAATTATACAGCTGAAACGAATATTATGTTAACTAACTGGAATTTAAATAAAATGTTTAAAGAAAAGAAAAAGAAGGTAAAACAATAAAGCTTCTATATTCATGACCTCATGGTAGGGAATAACTTTTTAGATGAGATATGAAATTCACCAAGTAGAAAAAAATGATAAATTACTCTACATTAGAATGAAGACTTTGCTCATCAAAAGATTATCATGAAGAGAGTGAAAAGATGAGCCACATACATGGTCCTTGGCCCTAATCCAGCTGAGATTGACCACTACATCTCCACCCGAACTAGTATGAATAGCTAAGGAGACTGCACACATGTCAATTCTAAAATGCCCTTGCTTTTTCCTTCAGAGATAGGGGAGACAGACCAAAAAAAACCAAAAAACAAAAAACAAAAACAAAAAAAATTGGAGAAAGAAGTCAGGTGTATTTATGATTAGTCCAGAAAGCTCCAAATTCCTGTCCAAGTGAATGCCATTGGTACTATTAAGAAGACAGCAGAATTCTCTAGATAGACATAGTAGGTGCCATGAATTGAACTTTAACTCCAGAGACTTCTCATTCCTCCCCTGATGGCAGATCTTGAAGACAGTTTCCTGACTATTTTAACTCTCTGCTTCCTTAGCTGTAATGTCTGTGGGTACCCCAACAAGGTGGATGGGTCTTTATATCAGTTTGCTACGGCCGCTGTAACAAATTAACAAACAGTTATGGCTTCAAAAACAAATATTTATTTTCTTGAAGTCCTAAAGTTAAGTCCTACATGAGTCTCAGTGGGCTGAAATCAAGTTGTCAGCAGGGGTGTGTTCCTTTCTGGAGGCTCTCAGGAAGAATCCATTTTCTTGTCAGTTTTAGTTTCTAGAGGGTTCCTGCATCTCTTGGCTCATGGCCCCTCATGGCTCCATCATCAAAGCAGCAATGGTTAGGACACTTGGGTGGCTCAGTCGGTTAAGCATCAGATTTCAGCTCAGATCATGATCTCACAGTTCCTGAGTTCAAGGTGTGCATCAGGCTCTGTGCTGACAGCTCAGAGCATGCAATCAGCTTCAGATTCTGTGTCTCCCTCTCTCTCTCTGCTCCTCCTCTCCCCCTCTTAAAAATAATTAAACATTAAAAAAAAATTTAAACAGCAGCAATGGCGAGTGGAGACCTTGTCACATGATATCCCTCCAACCTGGCTTTCACTGTCACATCTTTTCCCCTGACTCTCTTCTTCTACCCACACCTTCCACTTTAAGGATTCTTAGGACTACATTGGGGCTACAGAGAATCTATCTTGAGATCAGCTGATTTGCAACCTTTAATTCCCCTTTGCCATGTACCCTAAAGACATTCCCAATCCAGGGAATAGAAAACAGACATCCTTGTGCGGGGAGCATTATTCTTCCAATTGCATTGAGTCATTAGCCAACAAGCCCCGCCTCCTCACCTCGCCCACCAATCAGCAAGCATGTGTACCACCAGATTTGAACTGGTAACCATCTATTGTCAGAAATGTGGGGGAAGTTTCTAACATAAGGGACAGAAACAAAAACAAACAGATGAAAGAAAATTAAGGGGGAAAGAAATGGAGGTGAGAGAATAAAAATTATAAAAATTCATTTAATAGTCTCAAGGAACTAGGTCCTGCCCTGATCCACTAATAAGAACAAAAAGATATAAATTAGAACAAAGAACAAGAAAGAACTGTTGGAAATTTTTTAAAAATATGGAAGTATAAAAGTTCAATGTAAGGATTCATTAAAAATTTTTTTTAATGTTTTTATTTATTTTTGAGAGACAGAGCATGAGCAGGGGAGGGGCAAAGAGAGAGGGAGACACAGAATCCAAAGCAGGCTCCAGGCTCTGAGCTGTCAGCAGAGAGCCCGATGTGGGACTCAAACTCAGGAACCACAACATCATGAAATGAGCCAAAGGAGGACACAACGGACCGAGCTCCTGAGGCGCTGTATAATTTTAGTAAGGATTCATTTTTAAATGAGCAAATGGCCCACAAAGTAAGACAAAATGTCATAGATGGACAATAGGAGATAAAAGTGAGATCAAATCGAAGACCAATCCAGATGTTGCAATATCCAAATCACAGGTGTTTGGAAAATAGCTGAGAAGCAAATAGAAAAAAAATATTTTAGATCCTCAGAACTAAAGACCATATACTTCCGTGAGAGCTTGTTTGGAGGTTCTAGCAGGGGAGCACAGCTACTCGTATACCCTTGACCAAAGAGCGGTCCTCCTCTATGGGGGATGGTCGTTCTCTTCGACCTACCGGCGCAGCTTCGGGAGGGACGCACATGGAGCGGTGAGGGAGGAGGGGGACACCCGCCTAGCCAGCCAGGTCAGCTGAACCAACCCTGGCGATCAGTGGGGTGACAGATGTCGCAGCCAGATCGCCCTCACATCCAAGACCATATATTTCCTATTTGAAAGGGCCACTGAGTGCTCAGCAGCATTAGTTTAAAAAGACACCAAGATACTCATCATTAAAATTCAGAAAACTAGGAAAAAGAAGATCATAAAAGTTTCCAAAGAGGAAAATAGTTCACCTATAAGGAGTGAGAGACAGAATGGCATCAGACTTCTCAACAGCTAGATTTGCCAAAGGAAAAAAAAAAAAAAAGATGATATTCAAAATATAAGGGCAATTGATTTTCAGTCCAGAATTCTGTATTGATCCAAATCACCAAAAAGGGTAATGGGGGGGGGGGGGGATATTGTTTTAAGAAATGTGAAGTTACAAAAAATTACTTTCGTTGCAACTTTTTCCATTACCAAGAGGGAATAAAATAAGACAGGAAGGTGGGATTCAGGAAAGAAGGGGCTCCCTGCAGAAAGAAGTCAAGGGTATTTCCACAGCAGTCATAGCTGTGAAGGAGGCCCAGAGAACGACCTTCTAGATTTGAGTGGAAATAGAAAGGACTCCAGGGGACATCTCTTTATTCCCAATCTCCAAAAAGAAAAACACACAGAAACAGAGAGTATCTGGTGTGTTGAACCATCGTGAGAGGAAATTTACAGTTCCGCAGCAGAGGCTGAGGATGGATTCCTAAGTACAAAGAAAATATTGGATATTGACTAAAGGACTCCGTACATAATGGAATTAAAAATGTAGATGGAGTGTGTACATGGGTGTTGTTGAGGCAGGGATGGGGCAGTAACTAGGTACAGGACCTGCCAAAGAAGATCGTTCCCTTACTCCTTAGTGGGAAGTTAATACATGATGTTTAAAATTGAAAAACCAAGAAATAGCACATTATTTAGAAACTGAGTGGTACACCAGAAGACACCTAAAAGAACTGAAAAAGGCAGTAGAAACTGGGATGTAAATGAGAACTGATGTGTTATTATAAGGCTTGTGATTCTATTTGACTTTTAAAATTAATCACTTGAAGTATTTCCATTACAACAAAGTTGTTACAGATGACAGCTATTATAATAAATATTTATAAATTTATATGCTAGCTTGAAAACTTTCAGCTCTAGGGAGGCTTTGGACTAATTCTCACATCCCATGAGACACATCTCCACCTCTCCCTTTCATGCTACCTCACTCTTTTAGGAACATTTCCTTACATATCACTTAGTTCCTCAACACTTCTCAAGTAGTTGTGATAGCAAGTACTGGCCCATTTTTACAGATAAGGCTATGGAGGCTTCAAGTGATGGAATAACTCAGCAAAGTCTTATGGCCAGTTTCCTCATATTTGGTGTGGAATCAGGTGGGCATAAATAATTAGCCATGTGGTTATTCATAAAGAAGCTGTGACCAAAACCAAAAATTCCTGACACACAGTCCAGATCCTATTCAACTAGACAGTGTTTCCTGTGTTTGGAAGAAATGTCCTGTGAATAAATGTTTCTGTGACCCAACATTAATACCCCTCTTAGAGGCCTTAATGTATTAATGGTGTGGTATGGATCTAGGGAATTCTATAGCTAAAAGCTGAAACAAATCTATTTGAGTCATTATTTTACAAACCTTGGGATCATGTGATCTTTTGGGGCTGAGGGCTAGGGAGACAATTAATTCATTAACAATGAAGACCCTGATACAAAACTTGAGTGACACTGGCCTGGGGCCAGGTTAAGCCCAGATAAGTAGAGTGGTGAGGGGCAGGACTGGTAGGTTCTAGAAGGGGACTGGAAGGACGGTTGTTCTTCAGGAACAATGGCTCCCAAATTATGGATGACACTGAATTTTCTGGAGAGTTCTTTGTGAAAGTACAAGTTCTCTGGCCATCAGAGAGACACTTCATTTAGTGGTGCATAAAATCTGTATTAAAAGATTTTTTTTTAAATGGTTACTTACTTTGGAGAGTCAGAGCATGAGCAGGGGAGACATAGAGAGAAAGACACAGAATCTGAAGCAGGCTCCAGGCTCTGAAGCTGTTAGCTCAGAGCCAGACGTCAGGCTTGAACTCACAAACTGTGAGATCATGACCTGAGCCAAAGTCTGACACTTAACTGAGTGAGCCACCCAGGCACCCCATAGAAATCCGTATGTTAAAAAAGCTCTGCAGGGAACGCCTATGTGCATCCAGGTTTGGAAACTCTTGAGATTTAGAAGCCCTGCCTGGATTCAACAGATGAACACAGAGAAGGCAGGCTCTATGTGACTTCTACCATTTCCCGAAAATATCTGAAAATGTAAAATCAAAAGCTCATCCTTAGAAATTATGGAATCCATCATGAAAGCACATCTCCAATAGAATTCTTTGAACAGATGACATTTTTATCTAAGTCTTGTGTGGCAAGTTCAAATCCTACCCTTCTCTTTTCACTAATGGCTCCAAACAAGCAGGTCCTCACACAAGCTCCCAGTATTTGCTGCTGGCCGCTGTCCTTACACTGCTCTTGTAAAAGTGGGGTGGGAAGAGCTGCGGAAGAAAGCAGCAGCCTTTTGCATCGCTTCTGGAGGACTGAGGGACCCTTTCGAAAGAAGCGGCAACACTTGTGAATCAAAAGTGTGCCAACAGCACCATCTGGTGGCTTCTTGAATTTCTGGGCAGTAGGCGTGTCAAAGCTCAACAGCACCAAAAGAGACTCCTTGTGGTCACAAAGGACACACAGTCTGCTCCTTTGGGGCTGAGCTTGGGCAAAATATCAAAGTTTTCTGAAATTATTGTTTCCATGATCCCTTTCTTTCTTAAACATCATTTACTTGTTCATTCAACAAACCTATCTGAGTATATATCGTGTGCTAAGTTTTCATGGAGCTTATAAATTAGTGCAGAGATAGATAATTAATAAATAAATCATTAATTGCAAATAACTTCTGAGTGATAAGTGCTATTTAGAGAAATAAGAGGGTGATATGATCAAGTGCTACCTCTCACTGAGACATTGAGGAAGGCCTCACTGATGACATGAGATCTCAAGGAAGAAGTGGCCTCTTATTAGAAGAACATTCTAGGTAGAGAGGAGAGTATGTACAAGGAGTGTGGGGCAGGAACGGACTTGCTACAGGAATTTTAAAAGAGGCCAGTGCCTGATTGTAATTAGAGAGACATCAGAGAGAGGTCAGAACACCAGATCATATAGGCCAGAATGAACAGGTTGGATTGAAGTGCTCTTGGAAGTCTTTGAGGGAGCAGATGCCAAGCAGAGCGAGAGGGGAGAAGAGCAGTCCAGGTGGAGAGACCAGTGCAGTCACCGGACAGCAGAGCAGGCAGCCCACAAACAACCTCCAGGTGGCAAAAATCCCCCACAGTCTCAGGGTCAGGAAGGGCTCCAAAGGTGCTCCAATTATCTGTCTACTGTTTCCATCCCTCCTACAACATCCTTGCTCAATGATTATCCATTTACGATTGCTTCTGCCACTTAGGGTCAATCAGAACAAGTGTAAACCTTTTTCTTCTGAGAGGTGTGCATACACTTGGGTGGACTCTTATGCTTGTCACCTCACCCCAAGGGTTGCAGGTTAGCTGAACATGTTCTGAGGACCTCACGAGGAGCCAAGACAGATGATCAGGTATCTTCCTGGACATTGAGGTCTTTGGACAAATGTCACATTGTCTAATGTGCTCATTTGTGTAAGGTGGGAACATCCCAGAAAGCCAAGATTATCTTAAAGTGGAAGAGTGATGGTATCAGTACTGTGTCCTGGAGTACTCACTTGTTATTAACGTAGCAAAGTACGTTTTGAGTCCAACTTTGGGTGCTTTTGCCCAGTGCCAAGGAAGCTTCTCCTACATGTTTTAGGTTTGACTTTTTTGTTGTTTATTTACTTATTTAGAGAGTGAGAGAGAGCACAACCAGGAAAGGGCAGAGGGAGGGAGAGACAGAATCCCAAGCAGCCTCCACAATGTCAGAGTAGAGGCCAATGCCTGGGCTCAAACTCACAAACTGTGTGACCTGAGCTGAGATCAGGAGTCAGATGCTTAACTGACTGAGTCAACCAGGCGTCCCTGGGTTTTTTGTTGTTTGTTTTTAAAGAAAACGACCATAAAAATAAAAAAGCCAAGATAGCCTTTGACACCCTGATAATCATATGCTCTGGGAGGAAGAGAACCATTTCTCACCATAATCAGCGTCATGCACTTGCCAAGCGGCATTGAGAGGACCCCTAAGGTAAGGGATAGCTTCTCTATCAGGAGAGGCCAAGCAAACATGAAATCCAGAGTCAGAGAGTTCTTGAGGCTTCTGAGGCCTCTGAGTCCCAGTAACTTTATCCTGTGGGGTCTAGGGAACATGATGAGATGTTTTAGCTCTTCCCTTTAAAATTCATGTAGCTTAGAGAAGGAGGTCATTCAGGGACTAACTCATTTATCTTCCCTAGATTCTACCACCCCTTGGTACATAGTCCTACAGATGCTTGTTGAAAACTATCCAAGCCTTAATTTTCCCTTCTCTTCCAATATTGCCGTGGCCTGGGTATTACACCTTCTCAGGCCTGTATCCTAGGGCGGATGTGGGAAGAAAGCCCGCCTGGACACTCAGAACATCTCCATTCTTCTCCTCCACATAGCTTCCCTTCAAAACTTTCCAAACGATTTTCAAAACTGGCCTCCTTTAAAAATATTTTCTGATTAGTACTTGTTCTAGAGTCTAGTCACCCTGGCAGTTTGGGACTATCTAAGCCTCCTTGCTTTCCTTTTGGGGCCATCAGCCAATAGTAGTGCAAACGTGCTTGTAGCATATGAAAGCCAGCCAAACAAGTGATGTTGGGTTCATTCTTGCTGCTGAGGAAAGATAAACTGTTCTATTCCAGTACCCAAAGGGTTTATAAGCGCCCGCCTTCCATTGCATTACCGTGGAAAACAGAGACCCGTTAGTGCATCTGTTCAACAAATACTGATGCACATATGGCTGGAGCACTGTTTCCGGCACTAGGACATAACAGTGAACAAGACAAAGCTCTTGGTGTTCACACTCCGGAGGAGGCACAGCCACCACATAGGTACTACAGGAAAGCAGAGTAAGTGGATTAAGAGTAACTGGGGACGCTGTTTTATGTAGTGTATTCGAGGGAAGTCTTTTCCAAGGTGGTGATGTCTGGGCAAAGACTTAAAGTGAAGGAGCAAGTCTGAGCATTGCGGGGGGAGGAATGTTGGTCTGAGATGGAAGTGAACTTGGCAAGTTTGTGTAAAGAGGAGGGGGTGAGTGAAGCCAGTTGACAGAGTAGTGGAAGAAATACAACTGGTGGTCGTATCTGACTCTTAAACGGCTTTCACAGAGCACCGCTCCCCTTTGCAAGCCTTCCTCCATTCCTCTGGGACTGGAGGGAGACACCGCATCTCTTTACTTCCAGAAGCTTTTCTCCACTATGATCAGAAACCTGTAGTTGCAGGGCCAATTTATTGCTACCATATTGGGACCCCAAAAAGTGACACCTCACCAGGGGGACCTGCCAGCCCTACACTGCCCCTCAATTTCTTGTGTCCAAAGGACCGTTATCCCTTGAGCGGTGCTCCCTATACTATGATATGGCTGTCTGCCATTAATGCCAGTGGAAGAATCCGAGCGGAGGGCCAGGTAGGGTGGCAGGCACTGGTGCTGCTCACTGCTGCTCTGTTGGGCTCTCTGTCCAGGCACATGGCACACTGCCCTGAACTTGCCCCTTCCCTGTGTTGGGGCAGGGCCTTGCTAGCTCTGGATCGAGAGCTCTGAGCAGAAACGACCTTCTGGGCCACATGTTAACTCCGTGTACAGGACCCTCCGGTGCTCTCGTCCCGGCCACAGCTTCTGCAGAACGTGTGTCAGATGATGTAGGGACAGCATGGGGGAGCCAGCCCCACCCCACATGGCTGAATGGCCACACGGAGGGCTGCTACCCAGGACGGTCATCAGGACCTGCGGTGGATTTTGCTTGAGCAGGATATACACCTGTTTTTATGTCAAGGTATCGAGATTTTGGTGATGTTATTACAGCATAATCCTCTCGTGTCCTGAGAGGGCTCGGTTTCCCTGCAAATTCATAGCACGATGTTCTCACCACTTGTGTGTTATGGCGTTTATAATCATTTTTTTTAATGTTTGTTTATTTTTGAGAGAGTGCAAGCAGGGGAAGGGCAGGCAGAAAGGGCGGCAGAAAATCTGAAGCAGGCTCCACACTGACAGCAGAGAGCCCAGTGTGGGGCTCAAACTCATGAACTATGAGATCACATCCTGAGCCGAAGTTGGACATGTAACTGACTGAGCCACCCAGGCATCCCAAGGTGTTCATAATTTTTGAAGATCCTCTTTGGGCAGGTAGCATAGACGAGTGATAACTGCAAGCTCCAGAGTCAGAGAGCTTGGGCCCGAATCCCACTTCATCTCAGACGTACGAACTCCAGCCATTACTTAAACTTTCTGGGCCTCAGTTTCATTATCTCTAAAGTAGCAATAAAATAATGCTACTTCATGTACTTGTTAAGAAGATGGAGTTATATTAATATATGTTTAAAAACACCTAGAATAGCCTGGTACCTGATGACTGATCAATAAATTGTTAGAACTATTAGTTACTATGAATACAATCACTCTATTCTCTTCTCTGAATAGGCATTTTGCTTTAACAGATTTTGAACCAGGAGCACTGTCTGTTTAAGAATAAGGGACAGGTCCTTGTTACCGAGTGTTACCACTCAAAACTGGAGGGACAGTCAAAGGCACCTGTCTTTAGCAACACTTGTAACATGCCACACCCATTTTCTCCCTACTATTCTTCCGAAGCAGCAAGCCAGAGTACTGCTTCTGTTCGTCTGGGTGGATTAATGGGCCCACCAGCAGGTAGGGGAAGCCTGCAGAAAGGAACACCACTGGCAGAAAAGGCACAGCTCACAACTATTCCTAGGACCATCTCCCCGAACTGCGTAATTATCAGATGTAATGGAATAGCTCTACTCCAGAATGCAGACACTATTCAGTAATCACCAGTGCTATCTATCTATATCAAGAGTTCCACCGAATAAATGTGAAATATTTTCAGAAAACAAGGGCTTTCTTCACTTCCATGTTGTGCTTCAAGCTTCGCTATGAAGTTTCATCTTAACCACAAAGTTATGTCTCACACATGTATTTGCTAAGGTTTCCTGCACAGTGTCTGCCAACTATGTGAAACCTGATTAAAGTCTTAGACACAATGATCTGGGCATCATAGAATCCTCTGTCCTTTTAAATTGCGGCAAGGCCTTGCCCCATTCAGTCAGTATCCTGGATAACCTCTGCTGGGTGTCTGCTCCCTTGCTAAGAACTCTAGAGACATCTATCATCTACTTCAGTCCTCATGGCAACAACCGTCAGCACCATTCCCATTTTAGAGATGAGAAAGCCAGGGCTTAGCAAGAGTTTCAGAAATAGTTTTAGAAGGGCTTAGTAGTTCCCTGAGGGTTTTAGAATTAATAAGTAGCCATCAGGATCCAACTAGGTAGCTTCAATGTCTGCCTTTATTATATTTTATAATAATGAAAAAAGACAAGTGGCTGAGAAATCTTTTTCAAAGTGTTTTTAGGAAATGAAAAAAAAACTCCAGTAATTGAATGACTCAATGATATCTAAAGCTTTATGTGTGCACAACACTCTTCTCTTTCTTCCCACTAGAATTAACTGGGGATGCTGAATGTCTTCTAGGAACTAGCAGACAGAACCTTTGTAGTTATTCACAGAGAACATGCGAGTGCTATGCCCAGAGCTTTCTCACAGAATGTCACATACACGAAGAACACCGAGGGTCTTGGTTTCATTCTCCTTTCTAATATTGTATCTTACACATCTTTTCTTCTATAACAATACCCTACTTCCTGAAACTTGGCCATTCAAGCACCTTGTTAGGAGGAAAGAGCAAGAGGCTCCAAGCAATGAAAAATAGAAGACACCAAGTCTGAATCTTCTCAGGCCCCAGTTTAGGACTTCCTTTGCTACTATTTTGACAAGAGTATTTATTTTGAATGGCTAAAGGAAGAGGAAGAGTTATAGAGAGTTCATAGTCAATAACAAGAAGTGATAGCAGAAAGAAAAAGTGGATATAGAGAAAAAAAAAAAGACCATAAAGGGAGAGAGGTGGTAGGGCATTTGGTGTAGAAACAAACACTCTAACACCTTTTGTCTCAATGTGTCCTGGAGGCTATTACCAGATGACAGTGATCTGTATGTATAGGTGATGAGTCTTTAGGTAAAACGGCAACAAAGTTTCTGGTTTGAAACATATTCTGACAGTATTTTAATTTAAATATTTAAAATAAAAATTAGGGGTGCCTGGGTGGCTCAAACATCTGAATTTAGCTCAGGTCATGATCTCACGGTTCGTGGGTTCGAGCCCCATGTCGGGCTCTATGCTGACAGCTCAGAGCCTGGTACCTGTTTCAGATTCTGTCTGTCTCTCAAAATAAACATTAAATAAATGTTAAACATCATGATTGTGTTTTGAAGATGTACACTCTCAACTATGCGAAAAACATGAGCAACTAAAAGGTCTTATTTCCAGTCCTTGCAGATGCCCAAGGTTTTATTGTAATGGGGAGTATTACTTTAAAATGTGCCTTTTCCCAGAGAACCACAAATAACTAAAATCTCAAACACCACTCGTGTGTCTGCCACTGATTCTTCAATGATAAACACACATTTTAAGAAGCACTATAATTTTCATCAGTGTGAGGGAAATTTGGTGATGAATTATTGGTAAAGAAATGGGAGTTCTAGAAAATTAAGAAGACCCAGTGGAAATGCCATACGGTCTTTTCTTTAATCCCACTGGAGCCATTTCCATGGGAACATGTGTTCAGGTCTGGAACGCCTCCCGAGGGCAGACGCTGTATGTTTGCTGACAGTGTGGAGTGTGGTCCGCAGGTTCACAGAAAACGGCCGGCTCACCGGGGCCGTCGGTACTAAAGAGGCAACTTTCCCTACTGCACCCAAAAAGAGAGGCCCTAATAATTTGGGATGAAGAATGATTTCTAATTTATGACTCCCAATAGGAAAACTAAGATTTCAAAAGCTGAGTATAGTGTTTCAACAAACACTGAGTGAGAGGGAAAGATTTGTGAGAAGAATTCTGGCAGAGTAATCGCTCTGGACCCCCGTCGGGCAGCCGGGTTACATTCAGTACTTGCCTCAGTCAACTACTTTCTTCATCTGGGTTTGCCACAGAGTATAGGAGGTGACTCTTTTCTGGTCCTTTCTTTCTGAAAAGCCCGCAGGATGTCCACGATGCTTTGAGGGAATCTTTGGACATGTGGCAGTTATTTTGGATCCCCTTGTGGAGGGCTCCTGAGCTAAGAAGCCAATTCAGTTTCCTGGACACTGGCAGCTTGGGAGTCAGGTCACAGCAGCGGTGTGGCAAGGTGGGGCAAGTCTGTCTATGCTTTCCAGCTCAGTGCAATAGGTCTCTGCCTTTCTAAGAGACTGTTTGACCTGGGAAAACCTGGCCAGGCAGCACACTGTGGCAAAGAGATATGAAAACAGGAGACATTAAACCTCTTCCCTCAAATGATGTATTCCATTTGGTACAATAATCTGTATCATACACTCAGATTTGGAGGTTGTTGAATATCCCCAATTACCCTATTTTGTTATAGACATACTAGGTTAAAAAGGAAACACATACACAAAGAAGTCTGTTTTAACCTGAAATAATTTTGTTGATATTTGAATTGCTTTCAGTGGGACATTTGCTTTCAACCACAAGATATCTCCATCTGGATTATCGGAGTACAAAATCTCTTCTCTCCCCCCTCCCCCAACCAAAACAAAGAAACAAACAAAACCCCAAACCCACAACTCAGCTTCAAATAAGTTTTGAAGAAATGAGACTCTAAATATTTACATATGGGTCAAGAAATAAATCACAAAACTATTTACAAAAATACACAAGCTTATATGCATTAACAATTTACACCAGTTCACAAAAATATTAAAACATAAAAAACACTATATAAATTAAAGTTAAGAACTCAAAAGTATGATCTAAGACTTCCTAGGATGCTTCTCTCATGCAGGTCATGGCTGAAAAATCAGGTTTTGCTACCTTAGAATCTAAACTGTAAAACAACCATTTTTATTCTTTGAACGCTAACAGTACTAATCAGAAAAGGAAAAAAGACCCTCTGTGCACACTGACATTAAAATATACCATTCCTGACATTTCCATAACACACAGTATTGAAAATCACATGCCTCTAACCATTTGGAAAGTAACTTTCTGACATACTTTTGCTTTTCTTATTATTTCCTTACACACACTGCTCAGAAGATACTTGGCCAACATAATGAATGATTGATTAACAGGGCTAGGAACAAATATATGGATTTTGCAGGCTCCTTTTTTAACTCTAATGGGCAAATTCCAAATGTACACCATATGCATCTATTGCTGCTTCCAAAGTGGTCACCTACTCTTCTATCTCCACTCAGATTAATGGTCCCTCTTCTTTACATTGTCCTAGAATTTCTCAACCTGACTCTAACTTTAAAAAAAAAAAAAGCTCTGCAGGATCATCCTGCAGTCCTGGAGACTTGCATGTTTAAAAGGAAATAGAATACAATAAGCAGTAAGACTCGAATGAAATTAGTAAGAAAATGGCATCTCTGGGGCTATCGGCAAAGTCTCTGGCCAGATGTCCAGGGAGTATTTGTTTTAGTCAAATCAACTGAGACATTTTGCCAAAAAGATAAAATCAGGAGACATGGCTAAGAAAATACCAATTGAATTCAATTATGGGTTTGATGCATAAGGGTAGCTCCATTTCCTTGATCACAATGCTCCGTATCAAAGCTTGAACAGTTAATTACTGCTTGTGAAGTCACACACAAGGTGAACTATGCTGAGGTAACCTGGCTCACAGTGATTTGCCATGCACTTTCTGCCCTACTTAGACCAGAAAGGGAAAGATACAGGCAAAGTCCCTCGAACTGACTCCAAAATTAAGGCTGTATCTACATACATTAAGGGACACAACTCTAGATTTCACCTGAAGTTTGTGTTTCACGATTATACCAGTAATTTGGGTCATTATTCTGTATTCAAAATATTCACCTGATATTTCTAAGCCCGTAAGACATTAATAAAGTAATTGCTTTGAAGAATTAAGCTTAGTATTCATAAAACAGACTTAGGTTCAGGAGTAAACATGTGTGTGACAACAAATCCACAAATATGAAAACTGCACAGGACTCCTTCAGTAACCTCTTAATGGGCTCTCCGTTACTAGCACCATCTGTACCCGCTCGTCATACCGGCTCCTTTCTACACTCTGTGCTGCTGGTGAGAACTTACAGGGCATGTGTGACCTCAGAGGGGCAGTGCATTGCCTACTTGACAAAAAGATGGTTAAGGTTAAAAAAAAAAGTTGATGCTGCATACTCAGCAAAGATCAAAGTCCTGTATGTAGCACCTGGCGTATTTGTGTGCTAGAAGGAAGTATCCTATCGGGTTTCCTAACACTGTGACTATCTCCCCATTATGTCTACATGTTTAATCTAGAGACCTCCATTTCCACAGACCTTTCACAGGTCAGCATTTCAGGACTGCTACCATGATCTTTATTGAATGAATTCCTCTCATCAATTCTGGGAAACAAAAGAAAACCTTATAGAGTATCTCCATATATAAATAAATCTGTTCTTAAAACTTTATTTTTTTCTAAATATAAACCCTTAAAATGCAATCACATGATTTTCTTTTAAATAAAAAAAACTGGCAGGAATCCTAACCTTTATACAATTTCACAGCAATAATAGCAGCATGAATTTAGCCTCTTAAAAGATTTCTTCCTTTGCTCTAAATAAAAGTTAATTCCAAGTTTTAAAAAGCCAGAGCAGCAATCATCCAGTAAATGGAATGAAATTCTCCTAGTGTCTTCTACAAACTGAGTGTTTAAAACATGTGCATGGACAAAACTCAAGTATTACTGAGAGTTATGGAATGCCACGACAATCTAAACTCGTTTGTAAGCATAGGACTGCCTTGTCAGTCTGGCGTGTATGTGCTTAGCGGGGCAGGGGGTGTTGAGAAGATGGAATGGGGTCAGGCCAGACAGTTGTCTGTTCCTGCTCTAATCGGGAATTCGACTTTCAAAAGAAAGTCCTGGGTACTCATCATGTTCAACGTGCCCGCAGAGCTGTAACGGCTATTCCTGAGATGCTGGTGTAAATGGTGATTAAGGACGACTGTGGTCGCCCAAGTACAGCGTGAACAAACAGCCTGTGAATCCCTTAGGACGTAAACAGTGGAATGCCCGAATTCTGGTGCGACCGGGATGTGTACTCAGTGTGATTATTGCAGGGGCCTGAAGTTTACTAACAGGTAATTTGTAGCTACTTTAAGAGTTCCCAAGAAACCTGTACTCTGGTTTAGAAACAGAAATTAACATGGAAATTGTAATCATGATAAACAATGTGTATTTATCCAGTCAAGCCATGCTGGGTTTGTTTGTTTTCTCCCAATGGTGGGGAAAAGTTGCTTTCCAGAACAAATGGTGTGAGATGTTTTACTAGGATTACAATTTATCAAATATTATTGAGAGAAACAAAATTACTGAAGGCAGCAAACACATCTGAAGCACTGACAGGGGTTTTATGGCGCTAACAAAGTTCACTGAGTTCTGCCTACGAAGCTTCTTTACTTCTCACTTTAGAATCCCTTCTGCAGTGGACCTCAGCCTGCCCACCAAACTGCAAGGAACGACTCTGAGAAGGACGGACGAAAAGGATGTGGTTCAGCTTGGGTCTAAATGGCCTGACATTTTATGATGACTCTTTATTAAAATGCTTCAAGTCTTAATTTCTTTATTGTTTTTTGTAATTATAATGTGCTAATTGTCTGACAGACTTATCTGAAGGATCAGGGAGAAGTTTTTCTCCTTTTGAATTTAACACACCAGACCCTTCCAAGTCAGGAAGAAGGAAGTGAGAGAAACGGAGTGTCATGTCAGTCTGGGCACTTGCATGGCTACTGAAAAAGTACAGAGGAATGCCACAGAAAATGCAAAAGCCTCCCAGGAAATAGACAGAAACTGCTCTGCGCTATATAGCAAACACTAAGGACAAAGTTAAATTCAAATTCGGTGAAAGGCAGTCCTCAGGCTCTTACAAAATTAGCCCCATATGGCAAGTATGATCTGTGACAAATTTCTTCACTAGGTTTTCAACACAGTGCTTTACAATCATTCAGATTTCTTTTAATGACAAAAATCAGTCTATTGATGGATGAGGTGGTGATGAAGCAGGGAAGGGGAAAATGGTGATTTTTCTTTTTCTTTTTTTTTTTTTTTTGTATTTAATGTGGTCAGGGGGGAACTGTAGCTCTTTATTATTTTTTTTAATCTTTTTGGTTACTGAAAAAAATAGAACAGTCCACTGTCCAGCAGAGGCTGCTTCAACTCTATTGCTCCAGGGCTCATTCTGCATGGATCTGTGTTTCGGGGTGCTGCAAGGACAACTCTGTGGGCAGGAAGGCCCCCTGCCCCAGAGCCGTAGCGTATGTCCTGTTTTGTGGGTGGGGGAAGCCAGAGGGCACATAGGTCCCCATTGCTCCTCCCGCGAAGCCTCCTCGCTGGTGCTGGGGTGGGGAGTGGTAACCCTCCAGGTTGTCATATTGGGACACAATAGTCACGCCGCCCTGGCGCTTGCCGTGTGTTTGGTATTGGTACAGCACAGCCGGGTCCCTTTCCGCATGCTGAGTATGGTGGAGCTTCAGGCTATGACTCCGCTCTGGTTTCGGGGGTGGGACTACTGACTGGCCGAGGTGTTCCTCCTCTTTGTAGCAGTCTCTGGAGTGTTTCTCTGGGGCGGGAGGCTGCCTAGCTCGAGGCCTCTCTAGCTCTTTGGAGAGCCTCACCTCTTTGTGGTTCAGTCTCAGAGACTCCTGCCCTGATGTCATGTATGTCCCTCCAGAGTTATGATAGCTGACTGGCTCAGAAGTGTCCGGAATCACTTTGGGCCCATAATCTAACTGGCCAGCCCCTTGGGGGTAAGGTGGCCCATTTTTTGATTCACATAACTGCCTATGGCTTGCTTCCTGATGTGCCCTGTGCTCAGGGAGACTACAGCCCATGTCGTGAAGCTTCCTGTTCCTGAGGCTACTCTGCTTCTGAGGGAGGGATGGCTTCTCCGACTGTCCGTTGCCATATCCTCCGTGGTGGTGGGCTCTATCGAACTCTGGCTCTGGATGCTTCCTGTAGAAGCGGTCCTCTCCCTCGGGACTGACGGCCTTGGCAGCGTGCCGCCCCTCTTTTCCCTCTGCCACTGAGAGAAGTCCAGTTTTCCCAGGATCTGATTTACTACGGAGGTGGATGACATAGATCCCACCCAGGTCATCCTGCACGGCTGGAGTCATGTTATCATACTGGGACATGACAGGCCCTTTCACTTTCTGCCGAGCACGGCTCTCTCTCCGGATAGACTGCATGCGGTATTTTTCCATGTCCTCAAGATCCCATGAGGTGTATGTGTGCTTTACTTCAGCAGCTGGAGGCATGTTGACTACATTATGGTCATTACCAGAGAAATAGCTGGTCACGTTGGCCCGGGGACGTGGGAGCACACCAGCGTAACTGTACAAGTTCTTTCCTTGCAGCCTAGGATTGTAGAAGGCAAAATCGCGACTGGGTAGGCGGTGAAGGGGCCTCAGCTGTACTGTGCTGTAGGGGTCCATGTCACACAGGGCTCCTTCTGGACTGTAATAGGAGCTAGAAGAACTGGAGTATGGGCTATACCGGTAGTGGACCCGGCCATTCTCAAAGTAAGGCTGAAGCTGAGTGACGTGATAATCTGAGCGGGCCTGGGAGGACTGATATGGCTTGTATTGGTACAGGGGTCTTGGGCAGTAGGCTGGTTCATCGTCTGGGGGGACTTCTGTCCGTGAAATGGGAACCGAGCGAATCATGGAAGATGGAGGGGCATGGAGAGACTGCACCCTCCGGATGGTAGGGTATGGAGGAATATCTTCAGGGTAACAACCACTCCTAACAGAGGAGCCCAAAGAAGATACATACTCAACTCGGCTGCATGGCTTAGAGTGATGTCCAGACGCGTTTCTTCCCGGGGCCACGTAGGTGTTATAACGAGGTCCCATGGAGGCTGGTGGCTCTGATCTGGCACCGTACACCTGGTGTTGCTCCAATTTGTTGTGATGTGGAGGTACGCTCTGGGGACGGTACTGGCAGTTTGGAATCATACTGAAATGCAAACAGTTTTCTGGACCAAAGGGTTCAGTGGTGACATCTGGCCTCGTAAAGGTGGAATAAGCCGTTTTCTGAGAAGCATGCTTAGGTTGTGGGACAGGAAGTGGTAAAGGCAAAACATCATCCACAGAAGCCGAGGAAGCAGGGACAAAGGGGTGATAGCCGGAGCTGCCGGCAGGGTCTGCACTACCGGAGTGGATGGCAGCGGCAATTTTACTCTCCATCGTCCTGGTGGGGGGCACCGGTGTGGTAAAGCCACAGGACGAGTACACGGGGACAGACTCGGCACGCAGGTGCAGTGGCGGGGCCCTGGCACCTTCCCGCACCTTCTCAGGCAGGCCTGGCTGGAGAGCGGGAGTAGACATGGGACACTGAGTGGCCGTGCTGCTATCACCGACCAGGACAGGTGCAGGGTCATCCATGGCTCTGGGTTCAGGTGGTCTCTCTGGAGCTGGAAATACTTGAACCTATTGAGAGAGATGACCACATTGTGAGCATGTTTTTTATGCTCCCCTCTGTGGAATCAAACACTATTCAATTTGTAACCCACATGCTAAGGCTATTTGGGGTAGTGGCATGAAATTTCCCCAGCCATGTGGTGGCACTGGACAGGATGGTCGGCCAATCTGTCCCCACTGCTTCGGGTTGTTACCCAGGAAGAGAAGGTCTGTGGTGCCCCTGGCGCAGCAGCCATTACCATCCTTAGAAACCTGTTCTAACTTACAAGGGGTCTTCATTGTGAGACGAGGCTGGCTAGGACATGATCTTCACATGCAGACCAAAACAGAGGTTTAGTTTAAGTACAGTCAAGCTCAGGGGCACCTGGGGGGCTCAGTCAGCTCAGCATCCGACTTTGGTTCAGGTCATGGTCTCATGACCTCGCAGTTTGTGGGTTCAAAGCATTGGGCTCTGTGCTGACAGCTCAGAGCCCAGAGCCTGCTTTGGATTGTGTCTCCTCCCTCTCTCTGCCGGTCCCCTATTCATGCTCTCTGTCTCTCTAAAAAGTAAACATTAAAAAACAAATTTTTTATGTATAGTCAAGCTCAAAAATATATACCTCATCTATCCATCTAGCTCAGTCTCAATGTCAAGAACATTTTGTTAAACAAAGAGAGTTCATCCTAGCTAGAGAGATTTTTGAAGTGACAGTGACACGTAGTAGTAGTTTAAGCCCTCAGATCTAGGGAAGGGTAAGGAAGTGACCTGTCTGATGTGCCATTCAAATCAGCCAGTTACTGTCTCTCCCTGCCTTCTATTCCACCCTTGTCTATAACAGCTCAGGCCAAACGTGACCCTCACAGTGATACTGCAAATATGCTCTCCTTGAGAAGCAGCTGCTAGAAACTGCAGCCTCCACTGAAGACTAGATACTGAAGTCCTTTTTGTTCAAGGTGACCACGAAACACGTGGGGTACTTTTCTAAAACACGAGAAAATGCAGAAGAAACGTTAGCATTCTGCATTCAACACCATCTCGTCAAAACAGATGTCTGGCTGCAGGACAGCCTGCTGGCTGATGCCAGGAGCATCACAAAAAGACCTAAAATGCTGTAATCTCTCACATTTCTAAAACGTCTGTAAAGCAGAAAGGCTTACGAATGTCTTGAGAATAAAGCACGTTCATTGTGCACGTGTGAATAATTGGCAGAGGGTGGTTAAATGACTTGCCCGAAGTCACAATGAGTCACTGATGGAGTTGGAAGAAAAAAAAGCCCTGCAGCCCAATCTGAATTATTTGATCATGACCTCTCTGTATTACTAAGAAGAAAGCACCTAGATGCTTTGGGAAGAAAGGAAAGCAGGCAGAGTTCAACTATAGTCACTGAGTAACTGCTCCTTTCTCACAAAAACCAGCATCAGGGTAAAGGCAGGGTCCAACCTCAGCCAGGAAACTTTTTGTGGCAACCTGCCACAGGACTTAAAATAAATGTCATTTCTGACTCAAAGGTAACAGCACACATGCTGCTAAGTGACATACCTTTGGAAAAGGTTTCCTTCATCTCCCCAAATCCCTCCCCTCCTTACCTTGTGGGAATTACTTAATCCTGTGTTGGCCATCGCTTGTACCTGCCCCATGACTGGCAGCGGCTCCGCTGGCCTCTGGGTCGGAGGTGGGGGAAGGGGGCGGCTAGTTCTGTGAGGCCGCTGGAGTGTGGTGGCTGTGAAATCAGCGGTGGTGGGTTGTTCACAAACATCCCAGCTGGCTTCCCTGGTGCTTAGTTCAGCCACCACTGGGGTGGCTGTCATGTAGGCCATGGCAGCGGTGCTGGTATTCTCTTCGGGGGACCCAGAAGGAGGGTAGATTTTGTCCTTCAGCAAATTAGAAGGTGTGGGAGATTTGTCTGTAAGTTCTGAAGGGGGATGGGGTTTATCCACACTTGCACCAAGATAAGGAGGCTGTTCTCCACTATAGAAAAGAAGCTGAGAATGGTCCTGATCCATGAAGGAGACAGTTGGCATACTGGTCTTCCCAGACTGATCTTCAGGGATGCTTATGTGATCATCAGACTTGGAGTCTGTTAAGGGAACTGAAGCGATTCTGGCCTTTTCTGGGTCCCCGGATAAGTAGGTTCGATGTGGAGGATTCCCTGGTAAGTCTGCCTGGTGGAGCTGCTCCCCGGATTCAGTTGTACTGGAATGGGTGTGGTTCCCAATTGCTGTGTCTGCTAGAGGCTGGTCACAGTTCCCAGATACATCGCTCTGGAGGCGGGATTCCTCTGTTGGCCTACCAGTTTGGTAATAGGCTTTCTCTAGAGTGATGCTAGAGTAGGAACTAGGCAGTTTATCTTCGCTTGTAGCCACTGCTAGGTCTCCAGAACTCCCATAAGCAGCCTGAGAAGTCCCTGGTCTCTTCAGTGACTGAGTTGAGGCTTGCTGTGCAGACTCAGCCAATGCTAGCGCCAACAGGCGGGCAACGTTTTTCGGAGGCGGTGGTGGTGGGATAAGAGAGACTGAACTGACAGGAACGGAATCCTGAGGGGGGTCATGGGTAACTGCTCCTGGTGGGAAATTGGGAAAGAAAATGAGAGTGAAAAGGCAGCTTGTGTTATCCTGTACTGGAAAGCCAAACACTCCCCATCTGATCACTATAAAATAGGTGCCTTCCATATTTCAAAATGGCAATCCACGATCTTCCATCCCACATGCAAATGCTGTAGAAAACACATCTGGTTCAGAAGGAAAACTAAAACAAATTGTTTAAAGATTGCAATCTCCTCTTGAATTCCTACAAAGATGAGGGGGGAAAAAAGCAGGTCCCTCATCTGGTTCAGAAAAGATTGCTTAGAAAACAAGCTTCAAGTGCCTGAAGACTGTTATTAGGAATTGTTTTTTTTTGTTTTTGTTTTTTTGTTTTACATTTGATGGTGTAGGCTGGCTGGTTAACTTGTAAGGCTATATACTATAGGTATTTTTATTAGAAGAGAAAACAGAATCAAGAGCTACGAAGTTGTGCAAAAATTATCCATGGATTCTGACTGTCCAAGGACTTTAACAGGGGATTTTATGAAGGTCTGAAGCAGGACCATTAGTCCTTTGGGGGATTTTTGTTTGACTGATTTTAATTTAGGGCTTTGAGACATCAGCACCACCCAGAAAAACATTCTCTTTGATTAAAGGCTAGCTGTGGAGCAAATTTCTCTCTTAAAAGGCACAGATGGCACACAGGATTGATGATCCCTCTTAGCTTAAAGAAAGAAGGGAGGAAAACAAATGGTACCTGTCTGAGTCTGTCCAGAAGGTACAGCCTTACTCTGACTGCTTGAGGCGGCCTGCTCCTCTTTCCCTGGTGACTCTACTTCCGCAGCAGCCGCCTGGTCTAGGGGCTGGACTTCAGGCTCACAGCCTTCTTGGGCCTCTCTGTCTTTTGTTTTCATCTTTACTACCTGGGTGGGGGATCTATTTATGACATCACTTTCTTCAACACTTTTGTTCCATGTTGGAGAAGATGCATTCGGAGCTGCTGTATTTGACACCGTACCAAGGACTTCGGATACCCGAGTGGGAAGAGTCACTGAGATTGGCTCAGATATGTTCATTGAAGGTGATTTGCTTAGTTTCCGTCCAATCTTTGGAGAGAAAGCGTAGACAACCTTTTCAGTGAATGAGGATGGCTTGGATGATTTCTCTTCAGTTGGGCTCAAGTCCAGGGTAAAGAATGGACTCAGTTTCTCCTGTATAGGAGAGACGGCTTCAGAACTTGTAGTGCTTCCTGGAGTCTGAGACTGGCTACCGCCTGCTTCTGTATCCTTCTTACTGGTACTTGGTATATCCTTGGAATATCCTAATGAATCTAAAAAGGAAGCACCACTCTCCAGACATTCTGATTCAGCCTTAGGGGGACTACATTGAAATGACATGGGATCGAAATCCAGGCTGGCTACTCCAATGTCTGGTGGGCTCAAGTCAACGTCCTCAGCTGCGTGAGAAGACAGAAGAGCTGGAATGTGGAGCAGCCCCACTTCCTCCTCACTCTCATTGTCGTGGGGCAGATTATCGTAGGAGTTACAGCGGTTCCCCAGCATCTCTCCGTTAAAAGAGGCACTCAGTGCGTCACTGCTAGATCTGGGTCTTCGGGGTCGGAACAGCTTGGAATCACCTGGCAAAAATGGGTAACAATATCAAAGTGTGAATGCACAGAATACACAATATACAACACCATGATAAGTCACCTACTCAATATAGTAGTAACGCATTCTGTGGGGTAGAAAATGTTACTTCCCAGTTTCTTTCCAGAAATTGTCTCTTGGGGTATACAGATGGAACTCCCAAACCAAAAGCTAAATAACAAAAACATCTGATAATAATCAGAGGGAAAGGGCAGCCTTTGACAGTTTCAACAGGAAAAAGGACTCAGAACTCTTAGATTCTACTACAAGTCCAACATTGTCTCCTGTTGTGACCTTGGGCAAGATTTCATTTCTCTTGGTCTTAGTTTATCACTCATCTTACACATGACTTCTAAGATAGAATTAACCACTTAAAATAGTACTTTGGATAAACAACAAAGGGAATTTTTGTTTTTGTTTTTTTTGGCAGGAAAAATCCTCATAATAACCACATTTCTAAAAACCAAACATCTCAACTACAAAAACTATAATTCCATCAAGTATTTACATATACTTAGTACAGGATTCTTTCCAGATACTTAAACAAAAATAATTTCATTTTTTTCTTTAATAAGGATAGGCTTTAAGTTTCTCAGGCAGAGTCCTTCAAGAGTAGACTGTTACATGATTTTATGATATTGCTAAATATCCAACCGGTAAAAGAAACCCTCTATCCCAGCATTCTATCACAATTATTAGAATTGCCGTATTGAAAATATACTATAAAGAGGCAGATAAATATATTCACTAATGTGTTAACCACTTACAAAAGTAATCTCTCCTAAAGTATTACTTTCTGCTTAATAATGGCATCCACCCAGCCCATTTCACTATATTTGTGAATCATTCTCTTATCTGCTTTGAAACAGAACATCTCAGAAAACCCTTAAGGTGTCAGACACCCGACTCAAGGGATGTGTAAAGATTTCTTGAATCAGAAGCGGAGCCACTGGTTGATGAGGATCTGAGAGTTACAAGAGCTAATAAATAAAGATGAGAAAGCTGACCAACATGATTAGCATGGTGACACCCAGGACACCTCAAAACACACGATCTTAATATCAACAGATTAAGTTGGGAAATCAGTGTAGTTCCTGATTATTGCTGTAAAAAAGGCCTTCTTTTTTTTGAGAGAGAGAGCAAGTGAGTGCATGGTGAGTGAGCGCAAATGGGGGAGGGATAGAGGGAAGGAAAAGAGGGAAAGAGAATAAGAGAGAGAGACTCTTAAGTAGGCTCCACGGTGAGCATGGAGCCCAACTCAGGGCTCGGACTCAGGATCCCAAAACCATGAGATCATGACTTGAGCCAAAATCAAGAGTCTGACACTTAACTGACTGAGCCCCCTAGAAGCCCCAAAAGGGCCTTCTTTACAATCCTGCCACATATGCCAAACATTAAACAAAGGATGTCCTATTTGCTATTATATAGTTTTGTCAATAAAAGTTATATGTCCTTCCAATATTGAAGTCCATTGTTCACTCTAAAACTTAGTACATAATTGCAACCAGAACCCTGCCAAGTAGGGGCTTAAAAAACTCACTTTCATAATTTTTAGTTTTGTCGAGTTGCAATCAAACCATTTTATACTCTTCATTAAAATTTTGGTCCCCATTTTAAGAGGATTCACTTTTAAGTTTCCCTCTCCTCATACTGAGGATCTATCTTCAGATAATGAGGACTGCCTATAATCAATCTGATCTATGAAATTCAATGTCAGGTTAAGCCATTTACAAGACAAAAGACTATTAATCTGAGTATCAAAGCTGCTTAATTTTATACTTTGTAAAACTGTGCTTTCATGAAAACTAAAGAAAGAAATACTAATAATATCATTTCCACTGGGCATTAATAAATATAAATGGGCAACTTAAGACATTTCACCTGTTTTTATGTAAATTGAATAACAATCATTCAAGTGAAGAAATTAGAGACTGGTACTATATATGAAAACATCAATGGACAATACTAAACAGATATTAGGATTCTTTGGAAATGATAGTCTACAGCCTATTTATTAAGCATATACTTATTAAATATGCTCAATTGTGTTCTTTTATGAAATACAGAATAAAATAATTGATGTTTTTAGTCTTACCATCGACTGCATGGAGAGAAGTAAGAGATTCTTCACTTTTAGCTGAACGGAGGGTTCCTTCTGCCCTGCCACCTGAAGGACCAAATCCAAAGAGTGTCAAGTTTTATTCACTGTTACAGATGTAGAGGAAAAAAACAGGGGTTGTCTCTAAACATATTTAAACTCCCAAGAGTGATCAGCTTTACTTTTTGACAATCATTTTCAATTTAAACATTATATTATATAAGGAGCTGTATGGTTTTTAAATGGTTTCCTATGTGAAAAATCTCTTCTAGAAGATTATGTATGAACTTGAGAATACAGATAAATTTTAAAACTTCTTCCCTTTGTATTTCCTAAAGAGTAGTATGATATCTTAAGATGATGTCATACTAGATTTAGGGTAAGCCCTAAATCCAATGACTGGTGTCCTTCTAAGCAGAGAGGACACAGAGAGACCAAGGAGGCCAAAGATAGGAGGAGAGTGGAGTGATGTTGCCAGGAGCCACCAGGAGCTGGAAGAGGGGAGGAAAGATTCTTCCCTAGATCCTTTGAAGGGAATATGGCCTTGCTGACACCTCAATTTCAAACTTTTAGCCTACAGAACTATGAGGAGATAAATTTCTGTTGGTTTAAGTTACCCAATTTGTGGCAACTTTTTATGGCAGCCCTAGGAGACTAACACCATGCCTTGATTACTTGTTGGATCTTGTTTGTTAAATATCATCATCCTCATTTACCTCTTGGCCACGCTCAACACTGGTGACACTTTCTCTTTAAACACCTGCTCCATGATTTCTGGTCATCACACTCATCCCTTTTGTCCTCTGCCTGCCCTTCTGTAATCATTTCCTCTTACTCTTTTCACAACAACTCTGCTGTTTCCAGTCCTTTAAGCACTGCTTTTCTCAGGATGCAGCTCCCCACCTGCTTCTCTCACTCAACAGGCTCTTCCCTAAAATCTCTCACTAGAGTTTTCACCCTTGAGTATTTGCTGATGACTTCTGAATCCATATTTCTACTAATACTAAACCCATTTACTGAATTCCAGACCCATACTACTAATCACCTCTTGGGCATGTCGAACTTACTATGTTCAAAATAAACATCACTTTCCTTCCATGTTGAAATATAGTTTTGTCACATTTTAAATCTGTAAAATATAGATTAATCAACTTAAACACCATAGCAGTTATTTTGTGTTAGCAGCAATATACAAACTATGTTATGAGTAGTTGTGAATTTTAACCACATTCCCATTCTATATAATCTACATAGTTGCTGCAAGGAAGTGGGTACTTCTACGTGTTTGTGTGTGCGTCTGGACAAAAACACAATCTGCGGGGAGCAGCACATCTGGGACACACCGTGCTGCAGCACGTCAGCACAATACAGCGACCACGGACCCAGAGTGCGCCCCGGGATGGGCAGCGTGGAGCGGCCACGCGGGCTGCGGTCCTGGCAGCCAAGCACAGGAGGGCAGGAGAGCACCAACCTTTCAGAGCCATGGCTTTCATCTCGGAAGGCTCACTCTCATTCCGCTGCAACTTCCGCTTAGAAACAGACGATGATTTCCCCAAGTTGAAAAAGGAACGCCAGCTGCCCACAGGAGATTTTTTCATTTTATTTTGAGGCCTCCTCCTATGAGAGAAAAAACAATTTTTGGTAAGATATCACAGGGACTATCTTTACTTATAGGAAATGAACAAATGATGGAAAGAACCAAAGGGCCCAGAGAGGCACAGCTGAAAACATAAACATACACTATGCAGGTGCATGTATGTAGCATACACACACATATGCGCATGTGCAGCGAAAGCATGAAATGAAAATAAAATGTATATATATATTTGTTTTTTATTTTGGAGAGAGAGAGAGACAGAGCACAAGCTGGGGGTAGGGGCAGAGGGGGAGAGAGAATCTCAAACAGGCTCCACTCTCAGCACAAAGTCTAATGCAGGGCTTGATCCCATAACCCTGGGATCACAGCCTAAGCCAAAATCAAGAGCTGGACACTCAACCAGCTGACTCATTCAGGGACCCCTCAATTTTAATATCAATAACTAGTCACAAAGATAATTTTTATACAGATTTTTATATTTAGATCTAACCTCATAGTAAAATAAGTGAGAATAAGAAATATTTGGAAGTAGGAATTATTAAAAATCTAAAAATAAAAGAGTTAAGGAAAAGGATTTTACATGTAAGTAAACAGAATTCAACCAAAAAGAGGGGCGCCTGGGTGGCTCAGTTGGTTGTGTCCAACTTTGGCTCAGCTCACGATCTCACGGCCCATGAGTTTGAGCCCCATATCAGACTCTCTGCTGACAGCTCAGAGCCTGGAGTCTGCTTTAGATTCTCTGTCTTCTTCTCTCTCTGCCCCTCCCCTGCCCACGTTCTCTCTCTCTTTCTCAAAAATAAACAAATATTCAAAAAAGTTAAAATAAAAGAATTACATAAAAAAAGTAATACAAATAATAACATATATTGAATGTCAGGCATTGTGCTGCCTTATATGTAGTAGCTCATTCAAATAAAAAATAACCATATGAGATAGGTACTAATATTCTCATTTTAGGGCTGAGGGAACTATGACACTTAAGTTTTAACTTCCTTAATGATATAAAACTAGTAAATAATGAAGTCAGGGTTGGAACCCAGGATCTATTCTATTGACTAATACTCTACAAAGAAATTTTTGAATACATTATGGGAAATGCTAGTAGG
Organism: Suricata suricatta; assembly: GCF_006229205.1. Lineage (NCBI taxonomy): Eukaryota > Metazoa > Chordata > Mammalia > Carnivora > Herpestidae > Suricata > Suricata suricatta. Next base: position 85,294,794 of record NC_043710.1, on the reverse strand, counting down.
TATCATTTTTTACTTTTGCCCGTCTTCAGTCTTGTTGGCCCAGCACTGGCAGGAACCAGTTCTGACACTATCCATCTACCTTGCTAACACTATGCCCCACCCCAGGGTTCCCTTCAGACCAGCCCCACCCAACCCACCTGTCCCTGCTGGCTCTCCTCCAAAGTGGCTCCTGCCATAACTGGCAGGCAGCCGTGGTCAGGATGGAGCCAGCCCTGCCCCCCAGCACACCAGCTGCAGGTGCAATGAGGCCTCTTAACCAGCTGCACCAAAGGTCGCCTCATCCACCAGCAATCCCCCTGCAGCTACAGCCACGCCTCTCAGACCACCAGATGGAAGTCTGGCTGTGCCCACCAGTGTGCCCACAGTGGTCATGACTGGTCACTGCAGGCAGCTGGGCAGAGGGCCAGTCCCACCCACAAGCACATCCACAGCCGTCTCTGCCTAGTCACAACAGGAGAGAGCACAACACAGGCCACAGAGGGAACACCCCAGGAGCACTTGGTTCTGGTGACTCAGAAGGACTGCACTACTGGGCCCCATGAGACACCTTCTAATAAAGCCACTACTTTAGGACTAGGACACATAGGCACAGCGGACTGACTACCTAATACATAGAAAGAATAATGAGGAGGTGGAGGTATATGTTCCAAATGAAGTAACAGGACAAAACCTCAGAAAAAGAATTAAACAAAACAGAGACAAGTAATCTGCCTAATAAACAGTGCAAAGTAGTGGTCAAAGATGCTCAGTGGGACACTGAAGGACAGTGGATGATGAAGTCAGTGAGAACTTCAACAAAGAGATAAAAAATTTAAAAGAGAACAAAAAAAAGCTGAAAAACAGAATAACTGAAAGGAAAAATATGCTTGAGGGGATCAAGAGCAGATCAGAGGATTCAGAAGAATGGATCAGCAATCTGGAAGACAGGCCAGTAGAAAGCCCCCAAGCTGAACATACAAAAGGATTTAAAAAATGATGGTACCCAAAAAGGCCTCTGGAAAACATCATACATATAAACATTTGCATTATGGGAGTCCCCAGAGGAGAAAAGCAGGGGGGCAGAAAACATATTTGAAGAAATAATAGCTGAAAATTTCCCTAACACAGGGAATAAAACAGACATTCAGGAAGCACAAAAGCCTCCCAGAAGATGAGCCCAAGATGGTCCACACAAAGACACATAATAACTAAAATATAAAAAAATAGAGATAAGGAGAGAATCTTAAAAGCAGTAACAGAAAAACATATAGTTACATACAAGGCAGACCCCATAAATAGCTATCTGCTGATTTTTTTAGCAGACATTTTTCAGGCCAGAAAGAAGTGAAATGACATATTCAGAGTGCTGAAAAGAAAAAATCTACAAACTAAGAAAACTCTACCTGGCAAGTCTCATTCAGAATTGAAGGAGAGCTAGAGTTTCCCTGACAAACAAAAGTTAAAGGAGTTGCCCACGAAACTAGCCATACAAGAAATGATACAGGGACTATTTTTAAGTAGAAAAGAAAAGGCCATAAATAGGCAGAAAGGATTCAAGGAAAAAATTTCACAGGTAAAAGCAAACACAAAGACAATAGATCAATCATTATAAAGCCAGTATGAAGCTTAAAAGAAAAAAGTAGCAAAATCAACTTACCTAAAAAATTACTTAAGAGACTCACAAATAGAAAGATGTGAAATATGATTGTCATATACATAAAATGTAGAGGAGGGAGTAAAAACATAGTGCTTTTAGAATGTGTATGAACTTAAGTGACCATCCACTCAATACAAACTGCTATATACATAGGGTATTATATATGAACCTCACAGAAACTACAAACCAAGATCCTATACTAGATAAACATATACAAAAGAGAAAGGAATCCAAGCACAGCACTAACAAAAGTCATTAAATCAAAAAGTAAGAGAGCAAGAGAAAAACAAAGAAATAAAGAACTACACAAAGAACCAGAAAACAATGAACAAAATGGCAATAAGAACAACCTATCAATAACTGCTTTGAATGTAAGTAGACTAACTGCTCCAATCAAAAGACAAAGGGTTATTGAATGGATTAAAAAAATGATCTATTTCTGTGCTGCCTACAAGACAGTCACTTTATGTGTAAGTAAAAAAAATGGAAAAAGGTATCCCATACAAATGGAAGCAAAAATAAAAAATGTTGGGGTAGCAACTTTTACATAAAAAACTCAGACTTTAAAACAAAGACTGTAACAGGAGACAAAGTAGGCATTATATAATAATAAGGAAATCAATCCAACTTAGACGCTATAACAACTGTAAGAATCTATGCAACCAACATAGAAGAACCTAAATACACAAAGCAAATATTAACGAATGTAAAGGGAGAAAATGACAGTAATACAATAATAGTCAGAGACTTCTAACACTCTACTTATATTAATAAATAGATCCATCCAGACAGAAACGAAAATATATCTATCCTTCTCAAACTATTCCAAACAAATAAATGAGGAAATAATGTTTCCAAATCTATTCCAAGAAGCCAGCCTTATCATGATATTAAAACCAGATGAAGACACTACAAAAAAAAAAATTATAGACCATTGTCCCTGATGACCACACAAGCAAAATTCCTCAACAAAATATTAGCAAACTGAGTTCAACAACACGTTGAAAGGATCAATGACCAAGATCAAGTGAGTTTTATTTCAGTGATGAGAGGATGGTTCAGCTGCAAATCAATCACCATGATAGACCACATTAACAAAATGAAGAATAAAAATCATATGCACATCTCAGCAGATGCACCAAAATCATCTGACAAAACTCAACACCTGTTCATAATAAAAACTCTCAAGAAAGTGGATTTAGAGGGAACATATCTCAGCAAAGGCCAGACATGGCAAATCCACAGATACCATCACACTTAATGGTGAAAAGCTGAAAGTTTCTCCTCTAAGATCAGGAAAAGACAAGGATGCACTCTTAGCACTTTTATTCAACACAGTTCTGCAAGTGCTAGCTATAGCACTCACACAAGAAGGAAAGGAACGGAAGGGTAAGGGGAAAGAAAGGAAGAAGGAGAGAAAGAGAAAGACATAGAAAGAGAGAGACGGAGAAAGAAAGAGGAGAGAAAAGGAAAGAAAAAAAGAGAATGAAAGAGAGAAAGAGAGAAAAATAGAGAAGGAAAGGGATCCAAATTGGCAAGGAAGATGTGAAACTGTCACTATTTGCAGATGAAGTAATACCATACTTAGAAAACCCCAGATTCCACCAAAAAACTAGTAGAATCAATGAATGAATTCAGTAAGTTGCAGATACAAAATTGATATGCAGAAATCTTTAGCTTTTTTTTAACACTAGTAAAAAACTGGCAGAAAAAGAAATTTTAAAAAATCTCATTTATAATTGTATCACAAAGAACAAATGCCTAGGAATAAATTTACCCACCGATACTCTGGAAATTATAAGACATGAATGAAAAAACGTAACGATAACACAAACAAGTGGGAAGACACGTCATGCTTCTGACGGGACGGATTCGTGCTGTTAAAATGTCCAAACCACCTAAACAAACTACAGATTCAATGCAACAACTATCGAAATATGAACAGCACTTACCACAGAACAAGAAGAAAACAAAATCCTAAACTTTGTAAGGAAACACCAGCCAAAGCAATCCTGAGGAAGAACAAAGCTAGAGGTATCGCACTCCCCCAATGTCAAACTACACTGGAATCAAAATTGTCCCGTATCCTGGCATCAAAAGCAACACACAGTTCAACAGGACAGCAGACAGCCCAGAAATAAACTTCACGCATACATGATGAACTCACCCAAGACAAAGGTGGCAAGAATATACAATGGAGAAATGATAGTCTCTTCAGTAAATAGTGGAGGGAAAACTGGACGGCTACACGTTAAAGACTGAAACTAGACCATTTTCTTATACCATACACAAAAATAAACTCAAAATAGGTTAAAGATCTAAATGTATGGCCTAAAGCCATAAAACTCCTAAAAGAAAACATAGGCAGTAATCTCCTAGACATCAGCCTTAACAATATTTTTCTGAATGTTTCCTCAGGCAAGGTCATCAAAAGCAGTGTAGAAAACCATCACCAACACAAAAAAATAACCTACTAAATGGGACAAAATATTTGCAAATGATATATCCAATAAGGGATTAACATCCAAAATATATTAAAAAACTCCTACAACTCAGCACCCAAAAGACAGTCCAATTAAAAAAATAGGCGGAGGACCTGAAAAGACATACAAATGGCCAACAGACACGTGAAAAGGTGTTCAACATTACTCATCATCAGGGAAATGCAAATCAAAAGCACAATTAGATACCACCTCACACCTGTCAGAATGGCTAGTATCAAAATGAGAAGAAATGAGCAGTGTTGGCAGGGCAGTGGAAAAAATGGACCCCTCATGCACTGCTGGTGGGAATATAAATTAGTGCAGCCATTATGGAAAATAGTATGAGGGTTCCTCAAAAATTTAAAAATAGATATACCATATAATCTAGTAATTCTACTTCTGGAAACTTAAACAAAGAAAACAAAAACACTAATTTGAAAGACATACGCACCCTTATGTTTACTGCAGCATTACTTACAATAACCAAGATATAGAAGTAGCCCAACTGTCCACCAAGAGATGAATGCACAAAGAAGTTGTGGTGTGTACACACACACACAGAAATATTATGCATTCATCTCTTGATGCTTATTTGGAGATCCCACTGTGAGAAGTTCTGGTCTATTCTGAATTTAATGTGGAGCCAGTGTCAAACAAGTCATTATCCATTCAGTATTTCCTGAATAATCTGGTCCAATCCAGTTTATATCTAAATAAGTATTGCAGAAAGAAAATCAAACCCTACATAGCAGCAGTGTATTACTTTTCCTAACAATTCACCCTCCACGATTAACCCTCATCTTCTTTAAAATGACATGATGTGGGGCGCCTGGGCTCAGGGCATAATCTTGTGGTCTGTGGGTTTGAGTTTTGGCTCTCTGCTGACAGCTCAGAGCCTGGAGCCTGCTTCAGATTCTGAATCTCCTTCTCTCTCTCAAAAGTAAATAAACATTAAAAAAATTTTAAAAATGACATGATGCTGTAATGCTTTTTGAGAATCATTTGTATCATGCCCTATGAAATATCATCTGTAATCAAATGAATAGGTTTTTCATTTGTATCATGCCCTATGAAATATCATCTGTAATCAAATGAATAGGTTTTTCTGGAACTAGCTCAACATCGATACAGTAATACTAAAATACAAGAGCAAAAAAAGAAAAGAACAATTGATCATCAAAATCATATTATTAAAGAGAATTTAATGAATTTTACCTTTCAAGTGGGAACTCAATTATGGTATGAAACTTTCCCTGAAGTGCAGCGGGTCCTTCTCCTACTTCGATATATTTATTTTCAGTCACAATTGGAGAAGTGACCTGAGCTTGCGTTCGTGCCTGTGCTTCCTCCAATGTCAGCAGTTTGGTGGACGGAGAGGAAACCAGCAGGGACTTGGGTCTTGATAGAGAAGCTTTGGAAAGAAAGAAAAGCAAAGAAAAGAGTAAAAATTTTTGGCATAGGCAAAAAAATATAAATACGTGTGACTGTACATCAATCTCCGTCTATCTACTTATGTGTTTTGTTTTAAATTTTCTTCATTAAGTTTTTTAAATGGCAAAAATAATAGGGCTTTATACTGAATGAGGTAAAGATGATGACATAATAGGTTGTTAACAATTACATAAAAAAATATATAAATATAAATATTTTAATTCCTTAAATAACTGTTTTCCTTTCTTAAAATATACCAAGCAAGACCAAGTATCAATGAGATATCTTTGGTCTTGAAAAAATTGTTCTTTTGCTGCTTCATATCATATCTTTATATACATCAATAAGTGACATGTTTTTTAATGTTTCATGAACTTACATAATAGATCCAACCTATAGTATTCACTAAGTACACACAAAATAACTATTAAACAATGCATTTTGAGAAGTGGACATAAATTAGCTGCTTTCTACCAAAGACAGATTTATTATTACACTGAGATAAGAAATGCAGTTTTCCATTCCTTTAGGAGTGTAGATATGTATTCCTTGTAGTAAACAAAATCCGTGTGAGCCGTACCTGCCCCGTCCTGAATGACAGCACTGATTTTCCCACTGAAGAGGACGTCTACGTGATTCAGGATGAATTCAACCACGACAGACTGAATTCTCACTTCCATAAAAGCTGCTGTCCCACTGAAGCAGGCAGATTCTATCTGTTTTGATCTGGGGGGAAACCAACACTACCATCAGAGAATCCCAAAGATAGCAGCCTTAAAGGGCATTGTTTTTTAAAATGTGTAAACCCCAGAGGAAGAAAGCATACTTTTAGTGCCTTGGTTAAGTCCCACTTGCCTCTTCGAAGGAGATGCTCATAAAAATAGCATATGAGTTTTACTTTTAAAAGCTGTCCTCAAGGAACACTTTCATTTAAGATGACTAATTCTATGTAAGGTCATAAGTCAAATGCATCTTACCTTAGCAGGTTTGGAGCCCAAACAATTGCTAGGTTTTTTGCATGCATATTTGTGATGGAACAATAGTCAGCTAGAAGAGACAAGTGTCTCATCAGGAACTCCAGCGTTCTGGAAAATGCAATAGAACATATTAACAAAAAGAAACAGTATGTAGCAGCATAGAGACTAAAAATGCTACTGATTTTTTAAGATTTCAATAGAAAAATAGAAAAAGAAACCATACAAACTCCAGCAAATTTTTTTGTAGCTTCTTAGGTTTGAATATTATCACAGAAGCATCAGAAGAATATTATGAATTTTATATTCTGCAAACAGTAATCACATCTACAGAATTCTTAGAAAAAAGTCTAAGGCATATGCAATAAGAAATGAACATTTTTGACAGGACTGATTCTAAGAAAACAGTCTTAGTTTTTAAAAATCTTTAGGAGGGTGCCTGGGTGGTTCCATCAGTTAAGCATCTGACTTTGGCTTGGGTCATGATCTCACTGCTTGTGGGTTCAGCCCCACGTCAGGTCCTGTACTGACAGCTCAGGGCCTGGAACCTGCTTTGGATTCTGTGTCTCCCTCCCTCTCTCTGCCCCTCTCCTGTTTGCATTTTCTTTAAAAAACAAATAAACATTTAAAAAAACTTATAAATAAATAAATAACTTTAGGAATATTTGTTCCTGGCTGTCAGACATCTAGTTTCAAGTACAAGAGTGAAGTAAATCCTCTATAAAAGCTAATTTCTCAACACATGGTATCATGAACTTATGATATTCTATTTGTAACAAACATACTAATAGGAGAGGACTTAAACTTTTCTTTTATAAAAGAAAACAGTATTACACAAGCCTAAAACGTTAAAAGAAGAATTTCAGTGGGCACCAAGGGCAAAGAATATTTGAGTAAAAAATGTGCTTTTAGAATAGAAAGCCTACTCCAAATCCTAATATCCTGGTTTATCTTATTTTCTTTAAACAATTATATGTATATATACTGAGATTAAATAACAGGGCATAACATTTTTGGAAAGAAAGCTTAGATGCAAGTGAGATCAGATAAACACACAGAGGTATTACCTACATTTCTCAAAGTGCCCCTCCCTACAGTGTACAGGGACTGAAACTATGAAGGACAATAAATAGGTAGGAGACAGTAGAAAGTTAAATTGTGGTCAGCATATGAGCCTCAAAGACCAAGATGAGCCCAACATGAATCTGAGAAAAAAAGAGGACAGCAGCTAGAGGCACTGTTTGAAGACACTTTCTTTTTTAAAAATATTTTATTTATTTATTTTTGAGAAAGAGAGTATTAGAGAGTGAGTAGGGGAGGGGCAGGCAGAGAGAGACACAGAGAAAGACAGAGAATCCCAAGCAGGTTCCATGCTGTCAGTACGGAGACCCCTCTGGGGCTTGAACTCAGGAACCACGAGACCATGATTTGAGTCAAAATCAAGAGTTGGCCACGTTTAATTGACTGAGTCACCCAGGAGCCCCAAAGATGCTTCTACAGGGATCTCATCAAGTTCCCCCAGTAGCCCTACCTAGCACAATGCTGCCACTCCCCATTTTATGGAGGAGAGAGCCAAGGCATGCCCAGGTGACACAGACAAGGAGTGCTTGTCTCAAATCAAGGTCAGCATGGCCCCAAAGTCTCTGCTTCTTCAATCGCAGCTACCACAGCAGCTCCACAGCACAAATGGAACTTGCGTTCCCTCCTAACAGTCTTAAATAGGAAAGGCAGACACACAGACAGAAGTGAGGCTGATCTGGAGACAATGCAGAGGTGGGTAGCTTGAGAAATGTGTTTAGAAAATAGGTAAAATTTTTACTATTTTCATTGGTGGGTAGATGAAGAAACAGAAATATTTTATAGGAAATGCAAATCAAAACAACCAAAGATACCATTTTATTCACATATCTGATTGTAAAAATGTTTTTCAAAGCTAATGGAGAATTTTAGTCAGGAGTGCCATAAAGAGCATTGTCACATTCAGCAGAGTCAACATTGCATAAATCTTCACAATTTAGAAATTTTGGTATATTGGGAAGAGCATTTTAGTGCCCTTTGATTTCCAAGAATTCCACTGTCAGGTCTTTATAAAAAAAAATCTAGATTTTCATAAAGATTCATGTAAATGGATGGTCTTCACAGTAATGTTCAAAACTGGGGGAAAAACATTCCACCATAGACTATGCGAACTGGTGCAGTCACTGTGGAACAGTATAGAGGTTCCTCAAAAAGTTAAAAATACAATGACTTTGCAATCCCATAATCAAACTACTGGGTATTTACCCCAAAATACAAAACACTAATTCACCATTACACATGGAACCCCTACGCCAAAATACAAAACACAAATTCAAAGGGATACATGCATCCCGATGTTTATTGCAACATTATCTACAAAAGCCAAATTATGGAAGCAGCACAAGTATCCATTAGCAGATGAATCGATAAAGAAGGTGTGGTGTGTATAAATATATAATATTATTCATCCATTAGAACGAAATTTTGTCATTTGAAACTACAGATGGAGCTAGAGAGTACAAGTCTAAGCAAAATAAGTCAGAAAGACAAATACCAGGATTTCACTCAAATGTGGAATTTATGAAACAAAATAAACAAGCAAAGGAAAAATTAAGAGAGAAACAAACCAAGAAAGAGAGTCTTAACTAAGGAAAACGAACTGATGGTTATCAGAGAGGAGATAGATGGGGGGATGAGTGAAATAGGTAATGGGTGAGAGTACATTTATCATATATCAGCAAGCTATAAAATATATGATACATAAAATATATAAAATATAATATATTCAATATATATTATTGAACATTTACTACTGGCAAGGTTCTGTTCTGAGAATACAGGGATAAAGAAGACAGAATTCATGGCCTCAAGGAACTTGTGTTTTAGAGAGGTTATATATAAAACAAGCAATACTATAAATGTCCACATAAATATATATACATATATATTCTATAAGATAAATATATTATATATATAGTATAATATATAATATATAGCAGGTAAAGGTATGAGAACATTAAATAAACAAATAAGGGAGCTATATATGTAATTAGTAAGAGAAATATCTATATATTGTTGAGAAATATCTGTATCCGTGTAACAAAGGAGAATATATATTGTGTAGGAAAAATGTGAATATAGTTAGAGGAGATAAACATAATATAGTAGAAAAGTTATATATCAATATAGATTGTAAGATTTCCCTAAGGCTAATTTTTAAGTGTTTTTTTAATGTTTATGCAATGTTATTTTAATTCATAATGAAGTTAAATGCTATCAACACTTTAAACATAATTAAAAAATAATTTTTGTTTCTTGCTTCTATAGAAGATATATACATGTATGTGAGTATATACACACATTTATACACACACACTATAGTTAAACATAAAAACGCAAATGCATAGATATACATAATAACAATAATAATAATGGTAATTAATTCAAATAAATAGCACTATGTAACAGGTCTTGTCCTAAGTTCTATTCCTTTAATATTCATAATAATTCCAATAGAAAAGTGCTATTATTGTATATTTCACACACAATGAAACTGAGCCTAAAAGGCAAAGGAACTAGCCCAAGGTCACACAACTAATATAGGTAGTTTGGTTCCAAAGTCCTTACATTATAATGAGACATTATACATAACAGGTGACATAAATGTACTATAAAACAGGGAATAAATACGTAAGGGACATAAATAAAACATTGGGATTTATATAAAATATAAAATATAAAAAATAGGAGACATACATACTTGACCAGATGAGAAATACATGCATATATACTCTGTATTATATATATTTATATGATGTATATAGTATTGCCTATTTTATACAGAACCCTCTAAAACATAAGTTCCTTGAGGTCATGAATTCTCTCTTGTTTATCATTGTATTCTCAGACTAGAACCTTGCCAATAGTACGTGTTTAATAATATATATTGAATACATGTTTTATATATTTTATGTAGCATATATTTTATGGTTTGCTGACATAATTATTCACGTATACTAAACATACATATACATACATACATACATACGCTAGATATGCTGTATATATGCTATATTAATATATGTACACAGGTGTATATAGCATATATGCATATGTAAAATATACACACATATATATCTCATATATGTGTACACATATATATATACATACACACACTCACACGTAATACTCTCCATATATATTACTGATGTTCTCTTAATTTACCCACAATATTAACCAACACTCTTGATTCCCTCTGTAAGATGTATAGATTGGTGTCTACGGCACTATTAAGTTTTTTTGCTTAATAGGTTTCTTTCCCTGAACCACTTTGACTAAATACCATTTAAATTGTAAGCTTACCTAAAGCCAAGAAAACTGTTTATGCCAGATTATTTTAAATCACAATGAACTTAAATGCTATCACAGTTATAAAACATGATTTTTAAAGAAGAATATTTGTTTCTTGCTTCTATATATCTGTTGAATATTTCACAGTCCTGATAAGAGTGAGCTGCCAAATGAGGAAGGAAAAAATACCGTGACACACAGAGAACAATTTAAAACAAAACCTAGAATTATCAGCAACATTCTCATAGAGAACAGAGATTATATACATGAGATAAGAACAGGATGCTATAAAGTAGAAGCATTCAGAGGAATAAGAAAGGGCAGGAGGAAGGTATGGGGGAAGGAGAGACGGAAGGAAGTTTAGTTTGTTCATTCTTGGAGATAATTTTCTTGTGAATCAAGAGATGGAGGAAATCCATATGTAGAAACTGACAAAGAAAGGAGAGAAAATGAGAGTTCAAAGTTACAATAAACCCAGAAAGAGAATAAACAGGGATGGGAGCCATCAAGGAAATAACTATCAAGGAAATAATAACAAGAAAATTCCCAGAAGTTTCCAGATGGAGAAAGCCCACCAAGTGTCCACAGCAAAGAATGAAAAAGAATCCACTGCAAGATGGGTCAGTGTGAAAACTGAACACCAGGTAGGTTCTAAATTCAAAAGCATCCAGAAAGAATGCAAACAAAACAAAACACATCATATGGCTGCAGCATTTATCTTAGATGACAATGGTATAATACCATCAAAATTATAGGGAAAAATCATTTATAGACTAACATTCTATAGTAAACTATCAATCAAATACAAAAGTAGAATAGAAGAAGCATCTTCATATCAAAGTCTAAACAAATTTACCTCCTGTATGACTTTCCTAGAGAGGCTACCAAAGATGTCTACTGCAAAGCAGGGAGTAAAAGCAAGGGAGATGACAGCAAGAGATCCTGCAGGAGGCAATGAAGAGAACTTCCAAAATGCAGGTGAAGAGTTGATAGTGTTGCACATCTAGAGAGCAATCAGCCTGGACTGAGGTACTGAGTAGGGGGACAGAAGACTCCCACCAGGGATATTTTCATGGGACCAAAAAAAAAAAGTTGCCTGATAAGTCTCGACACACTGACAGAACATGTATAGTCCTGTGAAAGAGCTTCAGGGATAGACTAGTGATGAACAGAAACTTAGCAAGCCAAAAATGGGCAACTGCTACACACACACACACACACACACACACACACACACACTTATCCCAGAAAGGAAATAAAGTGTACCATCTATTATGTGCAGTCATGAGTAACAGTTACATGGTTACTACTATATAGACAGTGAATACTGATTTAACTCCAAATGCTGACATGACCAGACTATGAAAATGAAAGAAGAGGAAGTGTGTGTTTGTTTGGTATTGGGGTGAAGGGTGATAAGAAAGCTAAATTTCATTCATCACAAAAGAAAGGTAAAAATAATTATCTAAAAATAAAAAATCACAAAATAAAAGCATATGCATGCTATTCAGAAATAGAGGATAAAGAGAAATTAGGAAGGGGGGGTTGTGGTGCATTTTTCATTTTACAGTGAAAAATAGTCAGCTGTACACATCATTTGACTTTTTAAAACCATGTACATATATATTATATTGATATTTTTTAATTTAGAGAAAAAAGATATATTTACATGGTACCTCCTTTAAAATTAGTCAAGAAGCCTTGGTCTAATTCTAATCATCTGTCTTGCTATGCTTTACATTAAAAAAAAAATACTAAGAGCCAGACTCATTCACACATTGGATCTCATTATAACACTAAAAACTCCTCTAAAGAAGGTATTCTTAGTATTCTTTTCACATACATGGATATTAGTGCCTGGAGAGGTCTCACAGGAAGCGATGAACTTGCAAATAAAACTCCCATCTATCAAGGCTAATATTCGTTATATTGCACTAGGTTTCTTTTTCTGGCAATTCCTCCTTAAATATTCTTCAATAACTGTGTATTATCAGATTTGTCTCCTTAGCCTTCTTTTTCAGGGTTGAATACCTCATTTCTTGAGCTTCCTTCACAAAAGCTCTTTTGTGTTGTTGGGTTTTTTTTTCCCCCCACTCTCCAGTGAGTCCTTAAGAACCTCTTTAATTCCCTCACATTCCTCTTAACACAGGCAACATTAACAGGACAATTAGTCAGCACTACATTACCGTTTGGGTCTTGATTTTCATGATTTATAGCTATAGTGCTGAATAAAAAATGTGCTAATATTTAATGTTGGTTAAAACTTGTAGTGTTTAGTGCCAAATTTAGTATTAAATTTTTAAATACATACATGACTAATGTCATTCTAAAAAAAAGCATTAAATTACTTAATTCATGTATTACTAAAACATCTACTGCATTTAATTTTTTGTCAATGACTGAAATTTAAGATTTTTACCTTTTGCTCTTTTGCATATTATTACCTATGGTTCATTTCTTTCTCTCACTAAATGGTAGTCATCTTTAACTTTATTCTGGTCTTCTCAGATATGACCAAAACTATTCTTAGAGTCTAAAGTAACATACAAATTAAAGTGGGTCTTAAAAAGTAGCAACAACAACAAAACCAATAAACAAGGACAATACCTAAAACAAAAAACAGGCTTATAGATCATCTGAGAGTCTCCTGAGGAGGAATTCTGAGGCACTGTTAAGTTTTGTGGTTCTATGTAGCTTGGGCACATTTTGAAAAAGATAAGAGGGCTGAAAGTAAACAGGCACCCAGCACTGTGTCCTATTTTGGATTCAAGCAATCACAAGTATTCATACTTGTCATCATACACCAATATTTCTCAGGGTATCAAAAGACAAAAAAAAAAAAAACCCAAACAAACAAAAACCAGGTTTAGTCAACTATCAATTTGTTCACTATTTGTTCATTAATTCGACTTTTATTAAGTGCCTATTGGATGCCAAGCACTGTGCCAGGCCTCGGGATACAAAGACAAACATAAATGTATGACCAAATGGAAGTTTAAACAGAACTCCGTGTAAGTTTAAGTAGTTAGAAAACCAAAGAAAAACACCACTCTTCACATCAACTGACTTTTACTCTCGGGTAATGTTCTGCAACACGTGATTTACCTGTAGTGAGGAGGGGGCAGTTGCTGGATGACGTCATGAATTTTGATCAGCCTTTCTTCATCTGTTGCTGCTGAAACAGCATCCTGTAACAATCATAATGAGAAACAGACCAGTAGGCTTTGTTGCTAAAAATGAAAGCTGTACACTTAGTTCTACTCTTTGATGCTGGATGACAAGGAAATATATACTATCAAGAAAGCAAACTTTGTTTTTATACTATGTGGATATTGAAATCTATTAAAAGATAATTTTTTAAAACTTTATGGTAACCAATATTGAGGATGATAAGATTAGTGGACCAAAGTCAGAAACTAAAAGTATCAACATGTGAAAACAGTGCAGACTATGGACTAGCTATCAATAACAGTTTCCTGTTTTCTTTGAAGGAGATACATTAGTCACAGAACTATTTCTTACATGACCAAACCAATCTTTGCAGGTTTGGAATAAAATCACAGCACAACTCCAAAGAGAACTTGATTAGCAGTGACTCGTACTCACAGAAAATTTCTCATACAGCTGGTAGGTGAGCAAAGGGTTTGGAAGCTCTCGAAAATACAGCTTGCAGAGGGAGCCCACGGAATGGATGTCTTGAACATAAGGTTCTTTTGTCAGGTCGGGGACATGTTCAGAGTCAAATTCATGGCTAACAGAAACGAGAGATAAAACACAATTATTTTATTGAAGGAAAAGCAAATATAGGACTTAAAACAGAAGGCAAAGTTAATGTTTTATTCAAGTGATTGTATTTTATGTGGGTTATGATTGGACTTCAGTAGTAATTGAATGTCAGAGAAGCGTTTTTCTAAGTGAAAGTTATGGCTATAGCTCTAATATTACAATAGACATAATAACCTCTGAAACACACATAGATGAGCAGCTCTTCACACATAGATCTGAAATCAGAACTTGTAATTTCTAGTGCTTTGAATATCTAGTATTTGGCAATTCTGGCAAGTAGGGCTGAGTGGCAGCTGGTCCATGAACAACTCTGTACAGAAATCCCTCAGGAGTACAATTCAGGAATACTTTATTGAAGGAAGATAAGGAAGCCAGAACAATATAAAGCAATTTCTAGCTAACCAAATTTGAATAGCCAGTAAAATCTATAGCGTAAAGTAAGTGAAATGTAAGCCGTGCTTAGAATACTAAGGCAAGTTAGGCTCACTCTCCAGGAGGTTAATTAATATTAACTATTATCAACCTAGAGGATTAGTGTATGTGGACAATGTGAATACGAGATCTGCTCCATCTGACACTAAAGATGGAAACTATCTTTAGTACAAGAATCTATATAAGTATTTTATAAACGTGTATTCCTGAAAATACAGAGAAGCTTTGTGGTCAACTGGAACATTAAAATCTGTATTGAATAATAGCAATTACCATGCACCACAGTGAAAAATAAAGGATAATAGCATATTAAGAATAGACTAGACTCTAAGAGATTAAGAAAAAATAAAATTTCTATTGCTGGTATAAAGGATACCACCATTTTTGTCTCTGAGAAGATAATGGGAGAGGACAGAGAACACGTAACAGTATATACATGCTACAAAACTAGGGTTAAAGGGGATTAGAGGAAGTTTCACCACAGAAATGCATACAATTATAATAGAACATTATGAAAAACTATATGCCAACAAACCGGACAATGTGGAAGAAATGGGTAAATTCCTAGAAAACATAAACTACCAAAACTGAAACAGGAAGAAACAGAAAACTTGAGCAGACTGATAATCAGCAGAGAAATAGAATCAGTAATCAAAAACCTCCCAACAAACAAAAGTCCAGCGCCTGATGGCTTCCCAGGGGAATTCTACCAAACATTCAAAAAAGAATTAATACCACTCTTCTCCTCAAAGTATTCCAAAAAATGGAAAAGGAAGGAACACTTCTAAACTCATTCTATGAAGCCAGAAGTGCCCTGCTACCAAAAACAAATGACTCCATTAAAAAAGAGAACTACAGGCCAATATCCCTGATGAACATGAATGCAAAAATTCTCAATACTAGCAAACAAAATCCAATAGAGCATTAAAAGAATCATTATCCACAACTGAGTGGGATTTATTCCTGGGCTGCAAAAATGGTTTAACGGAAGAAGTTTCACTCATCAATTTTAATTAAAAAGAATAATTCTATTACAATGGAAATGTTCATCTTAATTGTTTTCATGAATTCAAACTTCGAAATTTGCTAAAATCTCCAAATACTGCAATGAGACAAAATATAAGTACTGAAAAGGTTAAGGAAACATAGTTTTCTGATACAACAGATGAAGAAATGGCATTTAGGAAAACATTTACAAAGACCAAAATGGGTATTACTTCCTATTTCATCTAAACTATATTACTGAAAAATATGGTTATTGGTGTGACTTAATGTTGAAAGAATTCCATTTTAAGAAATTACAAGGAATGAAAAAGAAAATGCCAAATAAGGTTTTACCGTAGTCTCTGGATATTAGAGGCAACGCCAGAGAGACGATAGATTCCATCCACAATGCCATATCTCTCAATGAATGCTGTACAACTTTGAAGAACCTGGGGCACTAAAAAGAGGGGTTAAAGACAGAGATTAAATTGGGAGTATTCCCTCAAAACAAAGTCACCAAAAAATCATAATGTCCTAGTTTTCATAAGCAAAAAATATGTGTAAATTAAAATTATAAGGGGCAGAGATTAATCTACTACAAAAATTGATGATACTTACTTATTTTCAAATCTAAACTAGACAATTGGTACCTAAATATCAAGACCAGCTCTCCCATTACATTTAAATGTTAACAATAAGTGAGAGAATTCATATTTTATGAGGACAGTTACATGTAAGTGTAAGGGTAAGTCAAAGAATTCATATGTTACTAGGACAGTTACATTTAAGCATAATGGTAAGTGAAAGAATTCATATGTTATTAGTATAATTACATGTAAGTGTAAAGGTAAGTGAAAGAATTCATATGTTATTAGGATAGTCTCTCTAAGATCTTCTGCAGCAGTCTTGTTTAGATGATGTCACAGCACTAAGGTGAACTGTCCTAACACCAGACTTAAATAAATACAGTTGTTCAGCTGAACTTCACACATAGAAAATGGACATAACGAAGCTAATGCTTATCCCAACATAACTGCCTGTAAGTGTTCCAATTTCCCACTTTTAAAAGTTTCTTTCATCTGGGGCTCCTGGGTGGCTCAGTCAGGTAAGTGACTCTTGATTTGGGCTCAGGTCATGATCTCATGGCTTGTGAGTTTGAGACCTGCATCAGGGTATCTGTACTGTCAGTATGGAGCCTACTTGGTATTTTCTCTCTGCCCCTTCCCTGCTCTCGCTCTCAAAATAAATAAATAAAATAAACTTTAAAAAATAAAAATAAAAGTATCTCTCATCTTTTCATAGTTAATGCTAATTCTAAATTTTATCCAATAAACAAAACACCAATATAAGGCAAAGGTCAAACTGATGGTAAGTAGATGGAACCTTTGAATTTCCTGCCTATCTTTACATTAAAATTGCTGATGTTCTGATTTAATATTACCAGTTTAACGTAAAGGACACAGCAGCAATAAGCAAAAGGAAAAGAAGGGCACTCTCACTGGTTACCTCACTGAATACCTGGCACAAATGGACAGCTAGTGTGGGTCTACAGTCTACAGAAGGCCATTCAAAGTACATAATTTAACAGTTTTTGTACTCATTCAAAAATGTACAGTAGCTAAATTTGAGCTCTGTCTTAATGTCTTATTGTCTTAATGCAGACGGATGAATATACAGGTTTTAGCGTAACTATGTTCATTTGATAGTGTTAGTTAAAATCTCTGAAAAGAAAGTTGGGAGAACATTATTTGGTCTGCAATACACTGCTATACAAAGGATAAAACATTCAGATTGGTGGATGAAACAATTGAGATATTTTAATAAGGTAACTATAGCTAATGTATTTCGCTTACTGTATATACAATTTCTATATTATAACAGACCTTTAAAAATTTTTTTTAATGTTTATTTATTGCTGAGAGAGAGACAGAGCACGAGTAGGGGAAGGGCAGAAAGAGGGAGACACAGAATCTGAAGCAGGCTCCAGGCTGTCAGCACAGAGCTTGATGAGGGGCTTGAACTCACAAACCTTGAGATCACGACCTAAGTTGAAGTCAGAAATCAATAACGTAAGTGCTTAACCAACTGAGCCACCCAGGTGCCCCTATATCAGACTCTTCATTGGTCCTCCTGCCTTTTTTTGTCCTTCCTGCATTCCATCTGTTAAATTCTGTCAAACCCTAAAATTTACATTTAAAATGTGAACTCCTTGACTCTGCATAATCTTTTAAAGCAGCTATATTATCAAGCCTGTAATATGTGCCAAGCTAAGTTTTTTTGCAATATATATCACTTAGGTCTCACAGAAATCTATTAAAACAAAAGCTCTGTCACTGTATTGAGAGGAAACTGGTCTTACAGAGATGAAGTTTTATGAAAAGGCAAGCAGGAAACAAGGGTAGAAATGAGATTCTAACTTAGACAGTCCAATTAAGTAAAAAGCCGATTTTTAACAAAGGCAAAATACTGCTTAGAACCGTCACAGTTTGCACTTACGTTACAAATTTCACAACTCTAGGCCAACTCAGGTCTCTCTCACCTCTTTTGCCACACAAACCAGCGATTTTGTAAGTCCCTCAATTTCCTGATAAAGAAAAACCAAATTCTTCTCCCTGGATTCTCTTCCTACTACCACCTTCTTTTAGAAAATTCTTGGCTGTTGTTGAAAACGAGGCTGAATTTTCACTTTTTTTTTTACATTACATAATTTTTTATTAAATAATTTCTGAAATCATTAAATATCATTTTATTTACATCTATATAATTTGCATACACATTGAATAATTAAAAGAACTCATGTTTTTTTTAAAAAACAGATTTTTATTTATTTATTTTTTTAAATACTTCATTGAAAAATTGGTTTCCATATAACACCCAGTGCTCTTCCCCACAAGGGCCCTCCTCCTACACCACCACCTCTTTCCCCCAACCCCCTTCCCCTTAAGCCCTCGGTTCTTTTCAGTATTCAATAGTCTCTCAACCTTTGCATCCCCCTCTCTCCCCAACTCTCTTTCCCTCTTCCCCTCCCCATGGTCCTCCATTAGGTTTCTCCTGTTAGACTTATGAGTGTAAATATATGGTATCTGTCCTTCTCCGCGTGACTTATTTCACTTAGCATGACACCCTCGAGGTCCATCCACTTTGCTACAAATGGCCATATTTCACTCTTTCTCATTGCCATGTAATACTCCATTGTGTATATATACCACATCTTCTTGATCCATCCATCAGGTGATGGACATTTAGGCTCTTTCCATGATTTGGCTATTGTTCACAGTGCTGCTATGAACAATGGAGTACATGTGCCCCTATGCATCAGCACTTCTGTATCCCTTGGGTAAATCCCTAGCGGTGTTTTTGCAGGGTCATAGGGGAGTTCTATTGATAGTTTTTGAGAAAAATCCATACTGTTTTCCAGAGCTGCTGTACCAGTTTACATTCCCACCAACAGTGTAGGAGGGTGCCCGTATCTCCACACCCTCGCCAGCATCTATAGTCTCTTGCTTTGTTCATTTTAGCCACTCTGTCGTGAGGTGGTATCTCAGTGTAGTTTTGATTTGTGTTTCCCTGATGATGAGTGATGTTGAGCATTGTTTCATGTGCCTGTAGGCCATCTGGATGTCCTCTTTGGAGAAGTGTCTGTTTATGTCTTCTGCCCATTTCTTCACTGGGTTATTTGTTTTTTGGGTGTGGAGTTTGGTGAGTTCTTGTAGATTTTGAATACTAGCCCTTTATCTGATATGTCATTTGCAACTATCTTTTCCCATTCCATCGGTTGCCTATTGGTGTTCATGATTGTTTTCTTTGCAGTGCAGAAGCTTTTAATCCTGATGAGGTCCCAATAGTTCATTTTTGCTTTCATTTTCCTTGCCTTTGGGGGTGTGTCAAGTAGGAAATTGCTGCGGTGGAAGTCAAAAAGGTTGTTTCCTTTCTCCTCGAGGGTTTTGATGGTTTCCTGTATCACATTCAGGTCCCTCAGCCATTTTGAGTTTATTTTTATGTATGGTGGAAGAAAGTGGTCTAGTTTCATTCTTCTGAATGTTGCTGTCCAGTTCTCCCAGCAGTACCTGCTAAAGAGGCAGTCTTTTTTCCATCGGATACTCTTTTCCTGCTGTCAAAAGTAATTGGCTGTACATTTATGCATCCAGTTCTGGGTTCTCTATTCTATTCCATTGGTCTATGTGTCTGTTTTTGTGCCAATGCCATACTGTCTTGATGATGACAGCTTTGCAGTAGAGGCTAAAGTCTGGGATTGTGATGCCTCCTCTTTTGGTTTTCTTCAATATTAGCTTGGCTATTTGGGGTCTTTTGTGGTTGCATACGAATTTGAGGATAGCTTGTTCTAGCTTTGAGAAGAATGCTGGTGTAATTTTGATGTCGATTGCATTGAATGTGTAGATTGCTTTGGGTAGTAATGCATTTTCACAATGTTTATCCTTCGGATCCATGAACATGGAATCTTTTCCCATTTCTTGGTGTCTTCTTCAACCTCTTTCATAAGTTTTCTATAGTTTTCATCATATAGGTCTTTTACATCCTTGGTTAGGTTTTCTCCTAGGTATTTTACGGTTTTTCGTGCAATTGTGAACAGGATCAGTTTCTTGATTTCTCTTTCCGCTGGTTCACTATTGGTGTATAGGAATGCAACTGATTTCTGTACATTGATATTTTACCCTGCAACTTCACTGAATTCATGGATCAGTTCTAGAAAGCTTCTGGTGGAGTCCATTGGGTTTTCCATGTAGAGTATCATGTCATCTGTGAAAAGACAAAGTCTGAATTCTTCTTTGCCAATTCTTGTGCCTTTTATTTCCTCTTGTTGTCTGATTGCTGATGCTAGGACTTCCAGCACTATGTTAAACAACAGTGGTGAGAGTGGACACACCTCTCATGTTCCTGATCTCAGGGAGAAAGCTTTCAGTTTTTCCCCATTGAGGATGATATTAACTGTGGGTTTTTCATACACTGGTTTTATAAAGTTTAGATAAGTTCCATCTATCCTGACTTTCTCAAGAGCTTTTATTAAGAAAGGGTGTTGTATTTTGTCAAATGCTATTTCTGCATCTATCGACAGGATCATATGATTTTTAGCTTTTCTTTTGTTGATGTGATGTATCACAATGATGGATTTGCGAACATTGAACCAGCCCTATAACCCAGGAATGAATCCCACTTGATCATGATGGATAATTCTTTTTATATGCTGTTGAAATGGATTTGCCAGTATCTTGCTGAGTATTTTTGCATCTGTATTCATTAAGGATATTGGTCTGTAGTTCTCTTTTTTTGCTGGGTCTCTGTCTGGTTTGGGTATCAAGGTGATGCTGGCTTCGTAGAATGAGTTTGGAAGTTTTCCTTCTATTTCTTTTTTTGGAATAGTTTGAGAAGAATAGGTGTTTGCTTTGCTTTAAATGTCTGGTACAATTCCCCTGGGAAGCCAACTGGGAGGATTTTGATAACGGATTCAATTTCTTCACTGGTTATTGGTCTATTCATGCGGTCTCACTCTTCCTGTTTTGGTAGTGCATGTGCATTTAGGAATTTGTCCATTTCTTCTAGGTTGTTCAGTTTGTTGGCATATGATTTTTCATAGTAATCTCTAATGACTGCTTGTATTTCTAAGGGATTGGTTGTAATAGATCCTTTTTCATTCATGATTTTGTCTATCTGGGTGCTCTCTCTTTTCTTTCTGAGGAGCCTGGCTAGAGGTTTATCGATTTTGTTTATTTTTTCAAAAAACCAACTCTTGATTTCATTGATTTGCTCAACTCTTTTTTTTGGATTCTATATTGTCGATTTCTGCTATGATCTTTATTATTTCTTTTCTTCTGCTGGGTTTGGGGTGCTCTTGCTGATCCCCTTCTTGTTCCAGTAGGTGTATTGTTATGTTTTGAATTTACACCCTTTCTAGTTTGTTGAAATAGGCCTGTATTGCAATATACTTTCCTCTTAGGACTGCCTTTGCTGTGTCCCAGAGAGTTTGGATTTTTGTATTTTCGTTTTCATTTGTTTCCATATATTTTTTACTTTCTTCTCTAATTGGCTGATTAGCCCAATCATTCTTTAGTAGGGTGTTTTTAACCTCCACATTTTTGGAGCTTTTCCAAATTTTTCCTGTGGTTAATTTCAAGTTTCATAGCATTGTGATCTGAAAGTGCATGGTATGATCTCAGTTTGTTTATATTTATGGAGAGCTGCTTTATTCCCCAGCATGTGATCTATCTTGGAGAATGTGCCATGTGCACTCAAGAAGAAGGTGAATTTCCTAACTTCAGGATGCAGAGTTCTAAATATATCTATCAATTCCATTTGTTCCAATATGTAGTTCAGGTCCATTGTTTCTTTAGTGATTTTCTGTCTGGTTGTTCTATCCATTGCTGTCAGTGGAGTATTAAAGTCCCCTGCAATAAGCACATTCTAATCACTAAGATTGTTTCTTTCTGTGATTAATTGTTTTATGTATTTTGGCAGTCCAGAATTTGGTGCATATAAGTTTATAATTGTTAGCTCTTCCTGATGGAGAGACCCTGTAATTTATTATATAATGTCCTTCTTCATCTCTTGTTACTGCCTTTACTTTTAAGTCCAGTTTGTCTGATATAAGTATGGCTACTTCAGCTTTCTTTTGGCTTCCAGTCGCATGATAGATATTTCTCCTTCCCTTTACTTTCAATCTGAAGGTATCTTCAGGTCTAAGGTGAATCTCTTGTAGACAGCAAATATATGGAGTTTGTTTTTTTATTCAATCTGCTACCCTGTGTTGTTTGCTTGGAGCATTCAGCCCATTTACATTGTGTTATTATTGAAAAAGGTGGGTTTAGAGTCATTGTGTTCTCCGTAGAATTCATGTTTATAGTGGTGTCTCTGGCACCTTGTATTCTTTGCAAGTTTTCCCTCATAGAGTCCCTCTTAGGATTTCCTGTAGGGCTGGTTTGGTGGTCATGAATTCTCTCAATTTTTGTTTATTTGGGAAAACCTTTATCTCTCCTTCTATTTTGAATGACAGCCTTGCTGGATAAAGGATTCTTGGCTGCATGTTTTTTCTGCTCATCACATTGAAGATTTCCTGACATTCCTTCCTGGCCTGCCACGTTTCATTAGATAGGTCTGTAACTACTCTGATAGGTTTCCCTTTGTATGTGAAGGCCCTTTTCTCCCTAGCTGCTTTCAGAATTCTCTCTTTATCTTTATATTTTGTCAGTTTTACTATGGTATGTCATGCCAAAGGTTGATTCAAATATCATCTTAAGGGGGTTCTTTGTGCCTCTTGAATTTGAATGTCTATTTCTTTCCCCAGATTTGGGATATTCTCAGTTATACTTCAGTCTAGTATCCCTTCAGGACCTATCTCTCTTTCTTCCTCTTCAGGAATTCCTATGATAAGGATGTTGTTCCATTTGATTGTATCACTCAGGTCTTGATTTCTCCTTTCCTGCTCCTAGATCAATTTCTCTCTTTTTTTTCGGTTTCCTCTTTTGCTATAACTATGTCTTCTATTTCACCTTTCTTCTCTCTGCCTCTTCAATATTTGAGGTGGCCGCCTCCATTTCACTTCATTTATAGCCATTTTAAACTCATCACATCTATTTTCAAAGTCCCTAGTCATTCCTCAGTGGCTTCTCTGATGCTTTTTTCAACCTCAGTGATGAATTTTATGACAAGTTTTTAAAATTCGTGTTCAGTTATTTTGTTTAGATCTGTTTTGAGCAGTTGTGTGGCTGTGACTTCTTCCTGGAGATTCTCCAGGGGAGAGTTCTTTCGTTTTGTCTTTTTGGCTAGTTTTCTGTCTCTTGTCAGTTTTTAAAAGCTCGTTGTGCACTGTGCACCCGTTAGTACTGCTCTGTTAAAGGAGGCTTATTGACTGTCCAGGGCCTGTCATTTCAGGAAATATTCTTTTAATGGTGTCTCTCAGTTTCTCAGTTTGTTGTGCCTTTGATTATTTTATTTCCCTACTCAGTGATATTTGGGACTTGCCGTCATGCACTCTTTGGCTTATTTCTTAGGGTAGCCCTGAAAAGGAAAACAGACAGACAAACACACAGGGAACCGAAGCATGCAAACACACAGAGAAATCAAAAAATCAAATTAAAAGGGGAAAAGGGAGAGGAAAGAAGAAAAGAAGTGAAGAAAAAAATAAAGGGGGTAAAAACAACAAAGGATAATGGACAGACTAAAAGTGTATAACCAGTTGAGGGGAAAGAGAAGGATGAGATAAGGGAGACTATCTGGATGGCAAGAGGAATTAAGAAAAAAAAAAGAGGGAGAAAGGAAAAAGGATAATTGGGAGTAAAAATTTTTAAAAAAACTTAAAAAAGTAAAAAAGGTACAAAAAAGTACAAAAAAAAAAAAAGACTGTAGCCCCCGTCCCTCTAGGATAGGCGTATTTTGGGTATGTAGGTCTCTGGGGCTGCTCTTGAAGGCTCAGCCTTGGTGGTTGCAGAAGCTTCGCTGGAACTAAGCCATGCAGGCCACACTAATGATTTCGATCTCCTTGTGCCACAGCTGAGCCAAGCTGTATTTTCCAGGCCCACCTCATTTCAAAATCATAGTCCATGTACTTTTATGCTACCACAGATGAGATGTACTTGATTTGGAGGCTGGCTACTTAGCTGGGATCTCATAGGGGGAGTGAGCAGTTTCTCTTGGCGCAAGACAGGATTTGCGCTGCTGCTGTCTGAGGCAAGGTGCACTGCAAGAGGCAAAGTGCGTGCCCCCACAGAGGACACCACCAACTCCCAGCCAGGATGGTGTAGGAGGAGGGAGCAGTTTCTCTTGGCGCCGGCTGGGATTCGCGGTACTGCTGCCTGAGGCATGGGCGCTGCTGGAAATGAGATGCGTGCTCCCGCAGCTGAAGCCGAAGCGCCCCGCCCCCTCTGCCGCCACCAACTCCCTGCCGGGATCGCATAGGGGTGGGAGTATTTTTTCCCCTGTTGGGATCCGGATTCACGCAGCCAATTCTGGAGGCAATATGCGCTGTGGAAATGAGGCGTGTGCTCTGCTCCTGCAGCCGAGGCCAAAGTGTGCGCCCCCAGGGCCAGGGATCACACAAGGGTTGAGGCTGTTTTTTCACTTGTGCCACCTGGGTTCTGGACTCGGGCTGCCCAGCGGTTATATATGGTGTGAGAGTTTTTCTCCTCGTGTGGGCTTAAACGGTCTTTATTTCTTCTCTAGAGACAGTACTATGTGCGTGTTCAATTTCTCTTTCTCTTCCCTTTGTCTCTCAGGGGCTCCGCGTGCTTGCCCTGCGCTGGGCTGGGGCTCCCACCTCCCCTGCCATTTTCAGTCTGGCCCATTTTCCAATCTCCCCAGTTCGCACTCACTCAGGCATCTTTGGGGTCATCTTCTTTCTGGAGTCTCTATTTTCTCCTTCCACTCTTGCAGATGAGAGTAATGTCCTTCTTAGCTCCACAGATGGGGTGGGCGAAGTTTACAGAATTCCCTTCCTCTCCACCATCTTGACTCCTACCCCGAATTTTCACTGTTAAGCAAGCCTTTGAATATTCTCAAGGAGAGCTAGCTGCACTATGTTCTAGGTGCTCAAAGAACAATGTCATTTCAAAATATTATTCGCTTGTTTATACAACTATTGCCCTTTACTAGTCAAGCTTTTAAAGAGCAAAAACCATGTTTAATCCATCTTTGTATATTCAAAATCTGTCTTGAAAAAATTACAATATTAGTAAATGAATTAATTTGTGAGTGCCCTTGTGAGTCTGACAAAGTCATACAATCGAGTCAGCAGAGCAGGGACATCTTGGTTTTCATAAGAAACTGTATTCATTTTCAACTGTATGTTTTCTATATCTAAAAATGTTCACAAATCTTAGTAACAAGAAAAATATCTTTATGACTGGAATTATAGTACTATTACTGTTCGGCCAATGATAACCTCAATTCTTTAGGTTTCTATCCTTACAAACTAGAAGTAAAATAAAATAAACTGGGACCTTGAAATTTTCTACCATCTACTTCCAAGGAAATACATGTAGAGATTATTGGGATAATTAATATGATTAAAGAAAGGAAGGAAATCAAAGCTGTAATTTCTTTTTCTTAAAAGATGCTTCTCATCATGTATCCTCCAAATTAGCATGCTAACTGACCCAGGTACTCAAAGCCCTTCAGAACACAGGGTTTTATTTGTGTATTATCAAGCTCTCTTAGATTGCACTGTAGAATTTTTGTAAAAATAAGCTACCATGTATTCAAAAGTAGAGATTACTTTCTTGGGACTCTTAAATCCATGTCCTATTAGATTTGTATTTGCTCCAATTCTCCGAAACAAGTAGGCAAACTTTGAAAATACAGGGAATTAGAAGTCTTTCCCCAATAATATGGCTAAGGCCCACAGACATCATGGAAAACATCTGAACTGTTTAACATTTGATGTTCCTTAGGCAAAAAGACTGAGTGTCCACAAAACAATCACATGGTAGGGCTTCATAAATAAAATTACATAACTGAACAGTGCTATTACTTAGAATTTTTAAAGAGACAAATGAGAAAGTTATTTAAAATAGTAAAATGAAAGAGAAACGCATTAACTTTCATTTTAAAGAAGACAGTAGAAACTGAAGAACAGTGTCTGAAGATAAAAAGAGAAAAGATCTGGTTTTTCTTTTCACTAACATATAAGAAAGCCATATGGGAACCCACTACATTATTAGAATAAATACTAGTTTAAAACAGGCATCTTATTAACCATCTTTTCCCCAAATACCATCTGACAAACCAGCAAAGTGCACATTAAACAATGACCCAGATCAAACATAGCATTAGAAAACCTCCACACTGGTTTTTCCAAAAAGGGACAAGACTTTAAGAATTATTCCCACACTCTCTAGTAACATTCTTCTGATCCATGTTTATTTAGTATTTTTAATAGTTTTGATGTCATCATGACAATATGATGAGAAGTACATGTCTAAATTAAAACTGATGACATTTAAGATTAGAATCATAGCTAACAAGTATGTGATAAGTAAGTAGGAAACGGATTGGTCTTTGATTTTTCTTGACAGTTGTGGTTTCATTTCTGTTCTCTTCTCTTCATTCACTCACTGACTCATTCATTCATCAACCATTTATTACAACCCTTCTATATGTCAGGCATCATGCATGCATTCTGTGATATAGATGAAAGAGTCAAGTTCCACTCTCTGGGTGGTGGCTTCTAGGCCAGGAGTATACTGGCACAGTATTACTTGTTAGAATGTGGATCATGATTTTTGTTACGAAAGTGTGATTATCAAAAGAAATACTTTCAGGTGCTATTTGGACTTGTTATTTTCCCCCCAGTGTGCTCTGATTATAAAATCTCTGTATATTTACAATAGGTTTCTTTTTTTTTTTTTAAACATCTTGGCTCAGAGACACCTGGTGGCTCAGTAGGTTAAGTGTCTGACTCTTAATTTGGGTTCAGGTCATTGATCTCACGATTTGTGAGATTGAGCCCAGCTTGAGTTCAGGCTCTGTGCTGATTCTCTCCATCTCTCTGCCTCTCCCCCACCCCCCAACCCCCACTCAAAGAAATAAATAACTGTTAAACAAAAAAAGACTCTTCCTCAAACACAGAAATTTGCTCAGGCAAGAGCTTCCTCACCTTGAGTTTTAACATTTTTGTATTTTGTACCAACTCTAATTTTTTTTTTGTAGAAAACTAAGTTTTCTACTCACTTTTTTTTTTTTTGCAATTTCATTTCAAATCTCATTTTAAGGATTTGGTTTCAAGTGTGTGCAGCAAATAAAACAAATCCTGTAAAAAATCCATGACATCTGAAAACTCTTTGTTCCACTAGAATAAATTTATCCTAGTTAAGGAATGTATGAACACTCTAGTCATTAAATCTGTTATTTTTCAGGAAGAAATGATATATTGGCATTTGTCTTCTACTATCATACTTACTAAGAATGGAAAGAAACACCCCTGAAACTTCCAAGTGCAACTAAAATGTGCTGAATTGATGTGTGAAGCTAAAGACCATGGCAGAATAAACCAGTGAACATTCCCTCATATTAATATCACATCCAAGCAGGTTGAACAAAATGAGACACAAAAGAAATAAAAATTAAAAAGAGATACATAAAGAAAAAAGAAACTAACAAAAATCATTTGACTCTATAATTAAGGATGCCTATATAAATGACAAATTATCCAAAAAAAACCAGATTAAAAATAAATCAGTTCTTCAGATAACTGTGATGTATAATCTTTAAGCAACTCAATTACAAGCATTATGGTTTGTGGTAGCTGAAATGCTGTAAGATCATTCTGAGTGAATCCTGGCATCAGGGATCACTGAAAGATTTTTTTAAATGCTTTGTCAGGTTCATATGATTTCTTAACATTTTGTATGGAAACACGTCAGGTTTGTCACTTTTTCCAACAGGGAGGTGCTCAAAAGTTCAGAAAGTGTTAACAAGATAATCTTTCTATAAAGTTAATTATTCAGTAGGAATACAATTCAGAGAATGAGTCACTTAGCAACACAGTACTCCAAAATCAGCTTTCTTATTAGAAAATCTAGTACAAAATATATTTTATATAGAATAAGGACATTATTTTAAAGTAAATATGAGGAAACATATTTACAGAATATGTTTCTGTGAAACAGTAAACTACAACAGAATAAATATGAGGAAGAATGATCATAAACATTATAGATTATACCTATTTAGCCATCCATATTTATATCTCATGTCTTCTCACAATTATGTATACACTATGTATCATTTTTCCTTGTGATTATAGACTTGAAAATACTATATATTATATATTTAATTCTATGTTTTAACTTAGACTTAAAAATAATCTTTCCCTCTATACTAACACACACATAACTGTAGTTATAGGCTATATACAGTATATATGAAGTCTCAAAACCTTAAAAAGCTTTTTTTTAATTTTTATTTTTGAGTGAGAGAGAGTGAGTGGGGGAGGGACAGATAGAGACAGAGAAAGAGATGGAGAGAGAGAGAAAGAGAGAGAGAGAGAGAGAGAGAGAGAGAATGAATCTGAAGCAGGCTCCAGGCTCTGAGCTGTCAGCACAGAGCCCAACATGGAGCTTGAACTCATGAACCTGGAGATTATGACCTGAGCCGAAGTCGCATGCTTAACTGAATGAGCTACACGGGCATCCCTCAAATCTTAAAAAGCTTTAATTCCTCCACATTTATTAAATCAGAGACAAACTAATAAACTATTTTACCACTAACCATTTTCTTTCCTAAAAATTTTAGTTAATAAATTTCAAATGTTGCCCTTTTCCTGTTAGCTCTTATTTGAATATTCAAATGAATATCCTTCATATAGATACTTATTTTTCATATTCCACTATCCCTGATCAAACAGGAAATAACTTTAACTACAATGTATCTTACCTCAGTCTTCAAGGTTTTTATATTTTACCAAGTTACAATTACATTCTAATGTTACAAATTAATTTTTGCTTCTCTAATAATTTGAATATAGACTTTTCTCTGAACAGGCCTTTACCAGAGTTTTCTCTTCTCAGATTATTAATTTCATTTCTAATACTCTTCAAATGCTTTTTTCTACTTTTTTAATTGAAAAAAGGACAACTAAGAGAAAAGTGACAAAGATATTCATATCTACGTCTAATACTCTACCATAATTATATTCAATTTTGCATATCACCTAAATATCCATACTTTCAAAAAGGTATATATATAACATTTTTCAAATTTCTATGTTATATTCAAATTACAATTTTTTTTTAATTTTTTAAAATTTTTATTATTTTGGGGTGAGAGAGGGAGACAGAGAGCAAGCAGGAGAGGGGCAGAGAAAGAGGGAGACACAGAATTGGAAGCAGTGTCCAGGCTCTATGCTGACAGAGGCTGATGAGGGGCTCAAACTCAAAGATTGGCATGAGCTGAAGTCGGCCACTTGACTGATTGAGCCACCCAGGTGCCCCTCAAGTTACAATTTCAATTGCCTCATAATTTATAGTACAATTTCCCTAAAAGTTAAGGATTCAAATTTTTGCTCTTATATCTAATGCTATAATGAATATTTTTGTTCCTATTGAAATGCAACTTTAGTATAAATCCCTAAAGAAAATTGCTACATAAAAGGAGCACCATAAAGTCTCTTGCTATAAAGTGCCAAAAAAGTAGTAATTCAGAGTTACTTGAAACAATTTTTCCTTATTGGTAAAAATCGCTGCTATTTTTAATAACACTGAATATCATATTTTAGAAAAACAGCTGTGATATTAATAATGTTTACCAATATAAAATGACATATCAAAATACACAAAGGTCCGTTTTCATGATTATGGATAAACATAAACAATTTTTTTATACTTTAGATGCCATCTATCTTCCCTGTAAAAATTATATGCTTTATCTTTTCTCAGTTCTCCTACTCAGGGGCTTAATTTTCTCACAAATCTCAATGATATTTTCATATGCTTTACTAGAAGCATTTTGTCATATCCAAAAACAGATTATTTTCTCTGTCTGAGGTATCTTTCCTTTGCATTTGTTACTTTCATTATATAAAAATTTGATATTTGAGACTACCCCTTCCTTTATGTTCTTTTTTAACCTGATAAGCTTTAGCCCTCTTTAATTGCAAAAAGAAATTGCTTCATATTAGCATTTCTGTGAGTTTAAGATAGCTCTTTTTTTTTTTAAAACATTTATTTATTATTGAGAAACAGAGAGAGACAGAGCATGAGCATGGGACAGGCAGAGAGAGGGGGAGACACAGAATCCAGAGCAGGCTCCAGGCTCTGAGCTATCAGCACAGAGCCCGACATGGGGCTCGAACTCACAAACCATGAGATTATGACCTGAGCCAAAGCCGGACGCTCAGTAGACTGAGCCACTCAGGAGCCCCTGATAATTAGCTCTTTTATACACATGGAATTTCAGTGTCCTAAAGTATGAATTTTTTTCAAAATTGCTATTTCATATTCGCCCCCCCTTTCTATAAATATACACATATATATTTAATTAGTAACCCCACCCCGTGACCTGGTTTTAAGACCATACAGAGTGGATTCTTATCTATAGTAAGAACTACTTATGAACATTCCAAGCTGCTTCATCCACATCTCATTCTCTATTCTAGTAACATTCTATTTTTGAATATTGTTTTAATGTGTGGTAAAGGTAGATGCCTCCTATTCTATCACTGATTTTTTTCAGTGCTGCTTGATATTCCTGTTGGTTTATTGTCCATGTGTATTCTGACTAGTTAAAATAATAATCCTCAGGTTATCTGTTTTTTCAGAAACTGCAGTATGTTGACAATAGTTTGGGAATAGCACCTGTATAAAATAATATTTAAGGGGCGCCTGGGTGGCTCAGTCAGTTAAACGTCTGACTTCAGCCTAGGTAGTGATCTCAGGGCTTGTGGATTCGAGCCCTGTGTCAGGCTCTATGCTGACAGCTCAGAGCCTAGAGCCTGTTTCTGATTCTGTCTCCCTCTCTCTCTGCCCCTCCCCCACTTGTGCTCTGTATCTTTCTCTCAAAAATAAATAAAAGTGTTAAAAAAATAAAAATAAAATAATATTTTACCTTCTTCCTCAAGAAACATGGTACAGTTTGCATTAAATTCATATTATGAATATACTATTATTCTCTTTTTTGAAGGTTTATCTTTGAGAGAGAGAATGTTGTGTGTGTGTACACACGAGGCAAGGGAAGAGAGAGAGGGGGTCAGAGAATCTGAAGCAGGCTCTGTGCTGACAGCAGAGAGCCAGACGCGGGACTTCAACTCATGAACTGTGAGATCATGACCCGGACACTTAACCAATGAAGCCACTCAGATGCCCCAATACACTGCTATTCTTTAAGCTGAGTAAGGCCTTAATTTGAACTTGACGTTTATTGGTCTTAACACTAGTTTTCACTAGTGGCCTTTTTAAAAGGTGTAATGGGCATTTCCCATCAGTATTCAGAATTTCACAAATTATTTCTGGTACTAATCAACATGACACGTAGATACTTCTTTAACACTGTAGTATCTCTAAAGGTGATGGTAGAGGAAAGCACCATTTAAAAAAATTTTCAACTTGTTCGTTTCTTCCTATCCATTCATCCCCTCCATCTATTCAGCCAATCACTGAAGTCTTGAATCAGAGTTTAATTTAGAAGGAAACTTAGGGGCTCCTGGGTGGCTCAGTTGGTTAAGCAGCTGACTCTTAGTTTTGGCTCAGGTCGTGGTCTCATGGTTCATGAGTTCAAGCCCCATATCAGGCTCCATGCACCTGCTTGTGCTTCTTTCTCTCCTTCCTCTCTCTGCCCCTCCTCTGCTTGCTCTGTCTCTCTCAAAAGAAAAATAAATAAACTTAAGAAAAATTTAAAAAAATAAAAAAATTAATTTTCAGCTACACAAGCGGAAGACTGGTTTGGTATTTTATAGTCTCAAGACTTTGACTTTTTTTTTCAAGATAGAAATTAAATAAATTAACTTACAAAAACGTGAGAGGAAACACTGGCCAAGAAAGCTATCTGGAAAAATATAAAAATAACGCAGACTAACAGTGCTGTTGTACCCTTCGTGTAAGCGGACCCATCATACGCATCTCTGAGGCCAAAGTGCACGCAGACCTTCTCTATTCTCAGCTATCTCAGAATTCAAAGTACCTGAAAAAGTTTGATACATCCTGCAGAGCTTAAATGGAATAAACAGTGCTTGCTTAATTGCTTCAGAACTGATTACAGAAAAGCAACACGGAGAGGTCACATGCTGAAACTATGAGGTTATACGTTTTGTTTTTACCTTCAAATCCTGAATTCAGAAGATGCTCCCCCAGGTCACAACCAAACACCCTCTCTTTCAAGATCCCCCGCTGCTTCAGCTTCTGTTTTGTGGGACGAGACTTCATGAATGTGCGCAGGAAAGTGATGAGCTTCCCGTGCTTTTTAGACACTGAAAAATAATATTAAAAAGGAAATGCCTTAGTTGTGGCAAGTGGTTACGTTTTTACTTAGTCTGAAAAACAGCAGAGCTCTCAGCTGACTGCAAAATAATCTGCACACTATATTCTGTAGAGAAGTTTCAGTAGAAGTTTAGGCAACAGTTACATTATAAACGGCATAATTTTACACCTTCTCATCAATTTGTGATCTTACTCAATGCGACTGTCAATACATGTAAGTATTATAATCTGTGACCTATAAACCAAGCATGGTAAATAGACCATCTTCCCAATGCGTATACCCAATGATGCTGCAGGATTACAGTTAGGACCTGAGTTGTACTCGGATATAATGCTGTGGAAATCTTTATAATAAGACCTACAATATGTAAATGTGGTTCGCATTTCTAGTCTATTTCTAAAATGTTTTACTTGATGGTTAGAATTTTTAAGATATTTATAATCTGGAAAGTAAAGCAAAAAAGAAATAATTTCTTCTTTCTCATTTTATACAGAGGACAATGCCATTATGATTTAGAACACAGCTGTCACTCTAATGGCTATATAAAACACATACATGTAAAAAACATGAAGTCTTCTATTAACATCCATCTACAGTATACTAAATATATCATCTTAATTCCTTTTAGGCTAAGGTGAGTAATAAGTAGATTAATAAGCAGTAAAGTATTTCCACCAATTGACATAGAAAGACAACAGCAAAAAAATTGAAAGCAAGCAAATCCCCAGAAAAATGAGTTCTGAAAAGGGCAGCCTACAGGAAAATCTACTCTAAAAGTCAACATACCTCAACTATCATAAGCTCAGAGATTAGTTGTGGGATAGAAGACTAATAAGCCATATGGCCTCAATCCTCCTACTCAGTTTACAGATGATTACTGGGAGTCTTACTGAATCCTACTATGTATAGATTCTTGAGTGAATCCAAATCTTAAATCCCCTGAACTGATGAAGCCTCCTGTAGGAATTCTGTGCACAGAGTGAACACGTGGCCTGGGGACCACAAGATGGCCTTAGATGGGTTTCTACAGATTGAATCAGCCACTTGTCTTCCATGTCTTTCCATTTTATGAGAAATACTATTTACAGACATGACCATCTTTTCCATGAACTGTGCAAGGGTGATCAACTACAGTGGTGTGCCTGTAACTTAGAAGTTTCCTGGAACATGAGACTTTTAGTGTTAAAACGAGATCCTAGGCAAACTGGAACAAGGTTTAAACTGTACAACCTTAGATTGTACAGATTAAATGGGAAAGTTATTTTTTTGGTATCAGTTATTTAAAATTTGATTAGAATTGTCAGAATAATTTTGATGCTACCTCTTCTGACATGTCCTGAAACTCTGGGTAAATTATAACCTCTCTTGTATCCTAGATTCCTTGCTGTAAAATTAAATGATACACTCTCTTACCTGCAAGTGAGACATTTATAGCATTCTTGGGCAACATCAGAAGTATGTCACACATTATCATAATATTACTGTATTAAAAAAGTCACTGGACTAGTAGGAGTTCTACTCTCCTCTAGTTGTTAGCACATAGTTGTTATGAATCTTTGTTAAAGAGTGGCCAGCAAACCATTTCTATTCTTCTCCAACATTTTGTACATAAACTTTAAAATAATTATGACAAGACTTATCTAAAACTACAAATGAGTTTGGTTTGCAATAATTTAGCATCAGATGTATTTTATGTATTTTCATGTATTTTTCATGTATAATGATAAAATTCTACAGTATTCACTATTACTACCTGGAAGCAGGGTTTTCTAATTTTCCTTATGAAAAGATAAACTCCATATAAATCTCCAGTTAGAAATATTATAAGGTATTTTACACTTTTTGCTGCTCTTGTAGAATAATACAATCAATTATGGCTTTAACTGGTAATTACTGGTATGTTAGAAAATGGTTACTTTATGTATAGTTCAAATCTGATCATTTTCTATACTCTCAACAATTAAAAAAATTTTTTAGTGTTCATTTATTGTTGAGAGAGAGAGAGAGACAGAGACAGAGAGAGAGACAGAGAGAGTGTGAGCAGGGAAGGGACAAGAGAGAAGGAGACACAGAATCTGAAGCAGGCTCCAGGCTCTAGTGTCAGCGCAGAGCCCGACACGGGGCTTGAACTCACGAACTGTGAGATCATGACCTGACCCAAAGTCAGCTGCTCAACCAGCTGAGCCACCCAGGCACCGTCAACAGTTTTAAGAGGATTGTAATCTATCCTTTTGGATTTCATTGATATATCGTTGCATCAAAGCAAATATGATCATTTTTCTGATAGAAATAAGTTTTTATTTCTGTTTCAGATTTTAATAATTGGCCAGAACATCCAAGATACATGTTAACAGAGGGCATTCTTATTTTGATAACATATCTGATGAAAATCTCAGATTCCAAGAATGTTTCACAGGAATGGGAATTAAACTATAAGTATGGTTCATTCAGCAACAAGTACCTAAATGCCCACTATATCTTAGGAACTGTTCTAAGTCCTGAGATTCAGTGGGGGAACAACTCAGGTAAGCTCCTTGTTGTCACAGAGCTTACTCAGGGGAGAAAGACAATGAACAATTAAATACAAATACCAACACGGTAAACATTTATTTTATAGGAGTAAGTGCTAGCAATTACACAAGTGTTTATATTTACTAACCATTCATTTCTCACAGAACCCTGTAATAAGACTATTATTATGCCTATTTTCAGATAAAGAAACAAAGACACAGAGTGCTAAGTAACATGTCTAAGGTCATAGAACCAGGATTCAAAATCAGGTGGCCTGGCTCAAAACACAAGCTCTAAGCCACTATGTGATACCGCCTAAATTAAGATACCCAAGTAATTTCAGACTGCTTTTAACTGCTCATAAGGAAATGGAGTCAAGTAACAATGGCAAGAGAAAAGAAAATGCACTGGATAGGGCAGTCGGGGAAGGTGTGAAGAAGTCACATCTGATCTGTAAGGCACTGGGTGTAGAGGGCAAGGAAGACAGTATGGTCTGAGATGAGGACGAAGAGGTATGCCAAGATGAGGTACTAGAGGCCATGATATCACGTGTGGAATGTATGCAATGAGGACACATTGAACAGCTTAAACATTTTAGAAAAGTTACTTTAAAAATAACACAATATGCATATTAAGAACACAAACATGCACTAATAGGGAATCGGTTGAATTAATTATAATACATCTGCACACAGAATTATTGCTTGGCTTTTTTATTTTAAAGGTGACACCACCTCACACCTGTCAGAATGGCTAAAATTAACAACTCAGGAAACAACAGCTGTTGGTAAGGATGCAAAGAAAGGGAACCTCCTTACACTGCTGGTGGGAATGCAAACGAGTACAGCCACTCTGGAAAACAGCATGGAGGTGCCTCAGAAAGTTCAAAATAGGACTACCCTATAAATTCAGCAATTCCACTACTAGGTATTTATCCAAAGGATACAAAAATGCTGATTAGAAGGGACACATGCACCCCAATGTTTACAGCAGCACTACCAACAATAGCCAAACTATGGAAAGAGCCCAAATGTCTGTCAGCTGATGAATGAATAAAGAGGATGTGGTGTGTGTATACACACACACACACACAC
>NC_043710.1:85231711-85258078 GCF_006229205.1 Suricata suricatta | reverse complement strand
AACGGTGTCAACAGAGAGAAATTATTTTAAACGACCTGTGAGTAGTAAACTGACCATGCTTATTTAGTGGGATAAATTCTAGTAAGAAAAAAAAAAAGTACAAAGTACTATTTAATTTCATTCAACTGCTTTACTACTGGTAATAATATTGGTAGTGTAATTCTGAAACAATTTTATACATATTGTGGGACAAAACAAATACGTATATTAATGCTGTTAGAGCCCAAGATTTTCAGAAAAAAGAAGATACAATAATAAAATCAAAGAAGTCATGGAAAAACCCCAGTAATGTTAACTTGAGTTGGAAATGTGAACACAAACTTAAAATTAAAATACACACATATTTCCCCTAAGTTCTAGCCACTAAGAGATTAAGAAGCAATGACACTCCACTTGCAATGAACACTTTTGGCCTCAGGTATGGGTTTCTAAATATTCCTTAATAAAATAAACCAGGACTCCCTGGAGAAATGGCTGTTTCCAGGTTGAAAGCAGGGAAAGCACAAGGTGAGACGGTGAAATTCTGTTGAGGCCCAAAGCAAGGGAAACACTTGCACTTGGCAGGAGCAGTGCTGAAAAGACAGGTGAATGGGCTGCCACCGGCCAGCTCTGGGACACAATGAAGATTTGAACATCACAATGAATGACTGTAAGTGTAAAACACATCAAATAAATAAAAATTCATGTGTCCATGGTAACACTCCCCAGAAGAAAGGAAGGAAGAGAGTGACAATTTTCAGAACAAATGGAGCTAGAACATTTAAAAAACTACATGAGTAGTTTGCCATACTGAACGGGGTTC
Organism: Suricata suricatta; assembly: GCF_006229205.1. Classification (NCBI taxonomy): domain Eukaryota; kingdom Metazoa; phylum Chordata; class Mammalia; order Carnivora; family Herpestidae; genus Suricata; species Suricata suricatta. The sequence goes on along the minus strand of NC_043710.1, from coordinate 85,257,276 downwards.
CCCACTAGTAGAGAAAGAGATATATTTACTTCTTTCACATCAATTAGCAACAGCCTATCTGGAATGACTAGAATTACCTTTATATTAACTAGGAAACAGACACGTTCACAATTCACTGATAGCTGTATGGGAATAAGTTATAATCATGATCCTCCAACCAAACTCTCATACACACTAAAATTACATTAGTCAGAGGGCAGCCAATGTAGAACTGGACCTTCCAGGATGCTAGGTAGCTCTGACTCTGTTTTTGGTGTGCTAAGTTTGGCTCATGAACAAGGAAAGTAGGCCATCTTTTCCTGTTAGGGTAAAGCCTGGTCATGTTCTATTTTTCCTAAATAGTGACTTAAGCCTAAATTTAAGTAAGGGTTGTAACAGGACACAAAATTAAGACCAGTGGAGAGTGTCATTAGTGATTCCACTCCCACGTGGCACTTGAGGGTTCTGGGAAACTGTGCCGGCATACGTACAACCTGGCTTCTACGCCACATGGCCAGGCACCTTGCTTCTGTTATCTTTCTAAAAAAACATTAAAATAAATTGGGAACTTTAAATCTAAACTTGTAATGGGACTGGGAGGGGTGAGTGTCATCTCTACCTACCAATTTACAGTCCAATCTGAGACACCAAAATAACCAATATTCATAATGATGACTACACACACAGTCTAAAAGGACTTCTCAGTCTTCAAAGTAAGATTAAACTATGTCCTATACAGTTTCAGTGTTACTGTTATTGTTGTTAATCTAATTGGCATTCTCATATATGTGCTGCTGAAGTGACCATAATCTAACTAGTATTCTAATCCACCACAGTAGACATAGTTGGGTAAAAGGCTCTGGTATCCAAAATTAAATAATTGTTTATCCATCAAGATAGATAAGTTTCATTATTTTGGAAATTTAAACTAATAAAAATATTCAATTTAGTTATACTTAAATTTTAAGATCTGACAATACTTCCAAATATAAATGTCTCTTCATATTAATTTGTTCTTTATATTTTCTTTCCATTTCTTAGACAATAAAATGACCAGAAAAAGCTTATTATGTATGCCAACACTGTCCCCCATCCATTGCTTTATAACAAACCAGAAAACTGAGTCAGTAAATCTATGTTTTGAGGAACAGAAATATGGAATACTGTCAGTTACATCAGAAGATTCCTATTGAGGAAGGTAGAGTGGAGGTTTGGGTTTAGACACTTTTCAACAAAGGAACACTGGAGGCAGTTATAAGGGTGACGGGGTTAAGGTCCACCAAATATGCTGAGTTAGAGAAATGAAAATGATAACCATGGCATTTTCACAGATAAAGTACATCAAAAGTAAAACACAAACATATTTAGACAAAAGCAAATCACACCATTTTATATTCGAATTCCCTATTATAGAGTTAAAATGCATGTGCCACAATGCTAACTTCTTCCACGTTACTTGCACATAATAGATTTTACATCTGTAGTCCTTTTTCAAACCTGAGACAAACCCAACCAGACCAGTCTTTCCGGTAGTTAAAGGCTTTAGCAGTATGACACACAGCTCAGTATCTCCAAGGTAAATCTTTATGACACCAGTAACCAGTTTAAGGGTACACTAAAAACACACAGCTCAGTAAGCCATAGTGAACCCTGACATGGAGACATGGGGCACTGGGTGTTATCAATTATACACAAGTGTAATATTTCTCTAGCAAAACTGAAGAATTCGTACTTTCTCAACACTTCACTTAAACTAGAGTTCTCTAAATTGTGTCTCAGAAATCTTCTAGATTGAGTTTAGAGAAGTCAAGGCTTTGGATTAATTTCTCAGGAAATTAAATTTAAAGGTGACTTACACCAGATAATGGCCTCGGCATTACGTTTTTTGATTCCATGCATTGAGTTTTAAGATCTTTAATAAATTCATAAAGTCAACCAGACAAATGAAAGGGTAGAGGTGGGATACATAATACCTGAGGAGGCTACCATTATTAAACCTAATAAAATATGAGTATAATATTTAACATGTTCAATGGATTTTCATGATTGTACATTATATCCTTCTTTTGCTCAGTTTTCAAACACATATTAATATATTCAAACATTACATAAATATGGACATTTAAGAGAAGGGAATAGAAATATATAGGCAACTGGACTATATGATATTTAGGGATTTTATAACTTCCCAAATTCTAAGTCTCTGTTGCAGACCTTGAAATATTTTATGCTAAATAAATATGAAAACATTGTTTAAAAATGAAATTCCATAAAGTAGCTTTTAAAAAGCCTACTGGCCTAAAACTTGCTTAGATAGTTCTCAGGGCAAACTGATTGGAAAACATGAGTAAAGGCCAGGCCTGGGGTAAGGATGGTCCTGGGTAGCAAGAGCTATGGAACTATTAGAAGAATTAGAGTCCTGTGTAGGTATGTTTATTTTTAAAAAATGGGGCGCCTGGGTGGCTCAGTCAATTGAGCATCTGACTTAGGCTCAGGTCATTATCTTGTGGTTTGCCAAGTTCAAGCCCTGCATCGGGCTCTGTGCTGACACCTTAGACCCTGGATTCTGTGTCTCCATCTCTCTCTGCTCCTCCCTGCTTGTGCTCTATCTCCCTCTCTCTCTCAAAAGTAAATCAACATTATCTTCTTCATACTGATGAGCTATAATTCTTTAAATAACCTGGAAATGAATCCTTTGTTAATTATTCATGTTTAAACATCTAATCCCAGTATATATTTTAAAATGTCTTTAAGTATGGTTTCCATGCTTTAAGATATCTTTCTGGGACAGAAATATTTAAGGTCAGAAACATATTACAGTAAATCCTATAAACCTTTTTTCCCCCTAAAACTTTTTCACTTTTTTACTTTATTTTAGAGAGAACGAGATAGAGGTAGAAGGGCAAAGGGAGAGAAGGAATCTTGAGCAGGCTCTACAGTGTGGCAGCCGATGTGGGGCTCAATCCCATTGACTAGCATCAAGACCTGAACTGAAATCAAGCGTCTGAAGCTCAACCAACTGATCCACCCAGGCACGCCTGTTTTTTGTTTTGTTTTTTAACTATTTTGCATGGTTGGAGTGAGGCTGAGATATAATCATATTACTTTTTTCCTTATGCATAACCAATGGTATTCCATCACCTTTTATTGAATAATCATTTCTCTACTAACTTTTGTTTCTTTTTCTTTTATTGTTTATTTGGTTTTGAGAAGGAGAGCAAGAGAGCAAGCAGGGGAGGGGCAGGGAGAGAAGAGGACAGAGGATCTGAAGCAAGCTCTGTGCTGACAGCAGAGAGCCCAATGTGGGGCTTGAACTCACAAACCATGAGATCATGGCCTGAGCTGAAGTCGGACACATAACTGAATGAGCCACCCAGGTACTCCTAATACTGATTCTTAAATGAAAATGTGTATAGTGTGTGAGGGATGTCTTTCTGAGTTCTGAATTCTGATGGTCTCTTCTCTCCATTAATACCTTCATTTTTTAAGTTCTAGCACTTTAGAATTCTTAATATCTAGAAAGAGGAGCCTGCTCTACTTATTCTTATTCTTTAAAACTGCCTTTATATTATTAGCCTTTTACTCTTTCATATGAATTTTAGTATCAGCTTGTCAAATTAAAGGAGGAAAAAAATTGGGGGGGAAATCTGATTAAAGCTGCACTGAATTATAAATTATTTTAGATGAGAATAGACTTATGATATTGAGCCTTCCTGTCCACAAACAGTAAATCTCTGCTCTTAAGATTCTTTATGTCCTTCAGTAAATTTTTCTAACCTTTTCCTATAAAGGCCTCATGTATGTTTTTGTTATAGCTATTCTTAGGAACTTTATAGTTTTTGCTGCTACTGTAAATGGTACTATTTTCTAAACTGTATTTTCTAATTGTTTTATGCTGGCGTGAAAAAACACAATTAGCATGCCATGACAAACTGCCGCTTCCTCCCAACCCCTGCGACTTCTGGCTGCATGTTTGTGGACAAAGTGTGTTCCTCTCAGTCCTTCATTTTCCTCATCGACAAAAAGTTAAAAATAGTAACTACCTAATGGGATTGTGAGGCTGTGAGGATTAAACAAGGGTATAAGGCACTGAGTGCTAGACAGAAAAAATTAATGTTGGGTGTTATTTCACTGAATAATTTTTGTTCAGCTACCTTGCTAAATTCTCTTCTTCTGATAATTTGACTGTAGATTCTTCTGCATTTGCAGACAATCAACAACAAAGATTTGCTGATTTGCTTTTCTTCATTCCCAATCTTTTAACTTCTTCTTGTCTAATATCACCGAACCTCCAAAGAACAATTAATTTGTTCTTGACTTTAAATAGATTATTTCTTAACTCTCCCCATTAGGAATAAAATTTTTGTGGGGTTTTTGGATGGAAACCTTAAATATATTAAAGAAATTCCCAACTCTTAAATGCTAAGATAAAATAAATGAACAAGTCTTCATCTTTATCACATTTCTTTGCATCTATTAAGAAGATCATTTCGTTTTTGCCACATTCAAAACTTAATTTTTAAGTTTTGAATGTGGCAAACTAAATTTATACCCACTTCTAAAAGTCTTGCTTTTATACTTATGTAAGTTCCTTTTACTCCCACTTCCCCTGTATCTTTTTAAGGATGGAAATGAATGCAGGAGACTCAAGAAGGAAATGGAAGGAAATGGTAATTAAAAAAAATAATAAAGTCTTAGGCCAAAGTTCCATCTCAGAAATGGTAATAAACAAGGGAGTACTGTAAACATGTTAGAAATGACTTTCAGTATAGGAAAGCAAACAAAATAATTCTATAGGCTGTAAGCGTAGACAGGAATTAAAAAAAAAAACTGTAACAAGTTGCTGCTGCCTTAAATAGCAACAAAAATATGACACAGATTTACATTTGTAGTCTTAAGTAAAGGGCTGAAGTGAACTGTGTTTTTTAGTATTTTCAAATGTATTAATAGGGATATTGATAAGAGATCTAAAAATTAACTTATATTTAGCATGCACTGTCATATGTCCCAAAAGGATCTTTGAGCCACCAAGAAATATAGCTTTGGAGCACTTTAATAAACATTCAGGCCAGGGGAAAATGTAGTATAATTCTTATTTAGTTTATAGCTTTGAGAATCAATTAAATTGGTTCAAAATAATCAACAAAGTTTTTATTTGACATTAAATGAACTCAGAAATTGAGCTGTGATTTGCTAGAATAATAATTCTACAAATCTTTTAAAGAAAAATTTCTGGATAGTTGAGCAAGATTCTAACATGTGACTCAAACGTATATTAAGCAGACTGAACCAAAAACACTTTTTGCAGTACTACAGAACCCTTGCAACTTTCCCCTTTGCAAAAAAAATTCAACATAAATAAAGCTTCTAGGATGAATAATGATATAAAGGAAGTTCTTTAAGTCAAGAACTGAAAATACACATAAATAATTTTGATGTTGTGTTTTTCTGATCTTCTGAAATTCTGTCCCCAACTCTATTTTTATCTCTGCAAATCTTCTTGTCTAGCTTGTATTAGTTCTCCCTCAATGTACTCTATCCATGGCCTGGCTCCAACTCCTATGATAAAAAAGACAAACTGAATCCTAGACCAGATAGCCAACAAAAATTGAGGAAAAAATCTAGAAACAGTAATAGCTATGATACAGTCATACATTGACACATCATGACAGTAACTATAGTATAGCTAATATTTGTTTACTATGTGCCAGGGCTTTACATGTGTTAACCAGTTTAAACTCAGTTTGTGTTAGCACCACACTCTAAATAATTTAAACTGAAAATATAAACCAGTATCTGACCACTGGAATTTTTTTTCAAAGTTTATGTCACAAAAACAGGTGTATTAAACAAAATCTAATTCATCTCCCATTACACTAATTGTGATGACTTTTAAGTGTATTAAGAGTTATCAGAATAGTGATACTTTCATGCTTTTCCTTTCTTCAATGTATCCAGTTCTAATTATCAAAATGACCTATGACTCATATTCCTTCCCTTCAGTTTATGTGGCACTATCCTATAATATCTAAACGTGGTAAAAATATTCAATAGGCATAAAATGTTAGCAATTGTATTTGAAGATCTACAAATACATGAACCAATGGTCTAGTAACTGAATGTTTTTATGCCTTTCCAATAATCAAACAAATAGTCCAATGAAGGTCATCCATTCAATCAAGCCTATTACTGGCCAGGCATGAGCAGGTGAAAATGACCTGGGCCAACAATATGCAGATATGGTATTAGTTCTGATTCTGCCAATAACTTGTTAAGATTTTAGATGAGATAAATAACCAGTCTAGAGGTCAGTTTAATAACATGAAAAATGAGAAGTTTAACCAATTTACCAATTTGAAATTTCAGTGAAAATACCTATGACATCATGAAATACTCAGACAAAATAGAACGTCAGAACGGCACAGGAAGCTCCGAAGTCTGTGAAAAACATCTTTGCTGTAGGAAAACTTACCAGAAGGAAAAAAAGACATCATTTTGAACTTCACTGAAGAGCTAGGTAAGAAAATAAATTAGGCTTTGTAAAGCATCTTGGAAAAGGCTGGTATAAAAAATTAAGATAGAAAGATCGCTGTTAAATGTTACTGTTTTATGCACAGTATATTAAAGTTATTTGCACTTTTTAAGTAAAATTAATTTTAATTAAATCAGTGGATTTTTTTTTTCTCCATGAAAACTTAAAATAGTAGTTAGTAATTGTGGTATCTTTTTTGTGAAAGCCATTCATAGCTGTTGACTGTATCATATGATACACTATTGCTTATCTTTTTGTTTTGCTAGCAAATCCTTAGTAAATAGTACAATGGCCATTTATAATATTTTTACTAGAAAATGCCATATACTTTACAAAGATTGATTTTTGAATTATGTTTCATGAATTTACTGCAGTAATATAACTATGCATCAAGTTCTGGAAATAGTTATATAAGTATGTTGTATAAATTAGTTATATAAGGATTCCTTACTACTATTTTAAGTAACAGAAAAAAGGGAAATATTATATATAGACTCTGAACTTCTGAAAATTTATATTCTATCAAATTTATATTTAAAATGCAAAATTCTCACTGTCTCCCTAGGAAGTACTTCTAATTTTTAAAGCAGTAATATAGCAGTTTTAGCCTTGACTTTCATGCCTCTGCATCTCCACCCACTGCCAAAATAGATGTCTAAGAAAATCTTTAGATAAATACAAGGACTAAATCTTAGTATGCTGTTGAAGTTGTTGTGGGACAAGAAAGTACAGAATCATTTTTGATTAATACATCATAAACAATTTTGGGAGTAAGAGAAAAAACACAGTTCTCTAACTGACGTATGTAACAGCTGCAAGGGCCTACCACAGAGAAAACTCTGAGACCAGCTCAGGGATGAGGCTCTGGAATGTGGACGGTCGTAACAGTTTTGATCTCTGTACATTCCAACCTCAAAGGGAGGAAACCAGGTGCTCGAGAAATGCCATGTACAATGCAAACATAAAAATAGCACTGACAGTGATGGCTCTGGATTGAAAAATTGGAAAGCTACTAACAGTTACATAAGTCAAAAATGCTTCCATTTATTTATGAGAGAGAAGAGCAAGCATTTTGAAAGGCATTACTCTCTGGAATGCAAATGGATGACACTAAGGCATCTAGAAGATAAATCTACAGTAAATCTCAGAGAATAGTCTTTCAGACACCGAAGAGATAAGAGCAATTCGCTTGGAAAAAAAGAAGCAGGAAACAGGCAACAAACCGCTTCTTCAGAATATCCAGCACAACCCTCATGTGCAACAGCATGCCTGTGCTTAACAAAAAATATTTGGGTATTTGAATAAAAACGTTTCTCTTTTTCAGAGCTAAGAATGAAACCAAAGCAACATCATGCTGCCAACCTTCCTCGAGGAGCATACACATAGGTAAAAGTTAGAGAGAGCACGGTATGTTAGCTCTTTAAAAGTCACAGTTCCTTGGGAAAATAGTCATCAGGTTAAGATAAGGCACTCTCATTATTTACAATATACAATTACTTTTCCAGAAGCTATACATTTCAGTAATATCAGAGGAGGCTCAAATTTAGCTTGTGGGATTTTAGGGTGGCATAAAAAAAACTATATATTCTCCTTGCTAAAGTTGATACTGATTATTTTAAAATTTAAACTATAAATTAAAATAAAGACGATTAGCTTTGTTCCCCTACTCTGTACCAAAAAGAAACCAAAAAAATTTTTTTAACTTGGTGACTTTACCACCTCAGTTATTATATAAAAGACTCTGACTAATTGCATTTCTAAATACAGAACTAAAAGATTTGCATTTTAGCAGAGAAGAGTAGGAGGAAACATGGGGTGGATATAAATTCCTGACACTGAAGTATTCTAACAGAGGAATGAGATATAATATACAGATTAGGGAAGTATCTCTAATAAGAATTTTAAAATAATCCAGGTCCTTATTTTTCCAGGATGCACTAGTACAATTTGATATGAAGCTTAAAAACTAGTACTATTTCAGGAAGACATTTATTTATATAAATTTATAAAAACTAAAGTATAATAACTACATATTCTTAGGAATTCAGTAACATCAAAGGTAAAAGGACTATCAAAAAAAACTACATGAAGTTCTAGAAATCTGAAAATTTAGAATATTAACAGTGTGAAAACTCATTTCTTGAAATTAAATTTTTTATTAAAGATAGATTAAATGTAGATTAAAGTGTAATCATATTCACTTTGATGTCATATAATCCTCTGCACTTATATTAAGCCATGAAGTTCGGGGTGGAACACTGATGTGATCATAGGTCATTTTTTGTTTGTTTTTGTGGGTTGGGTCTTTTTTTGGTTGTTGTTTTTTTTTCTTTTTGCAGGAGCCAGAGGGGGAAGGTTCTATATTTGGAAAGCACAGAACTGATAATGAGGATGCTTCATTTAAAGGCAAAAGTCTTAGAAGCCTGTCCTACAAAAAACCCTGACCATTATTGGCATGGAGAATAAGACATGGATTTTGGAATCAGACAGACCTGAGGGTCTGGGCCCACTCTTTAACTAACTACTTCCCAATCTGCAAGCTTTTCAACAAATTACCTATTTAAGCTTCAATTCCCACAAATACACAGTGAGAATGACAGTAATAATACCTATCTGTCAGGGTTACTAAAATGCTTACACGAAATTATATATGCCAAGCACTTAACTCAGTAAGTATCAATAAGCTATTGTTACTACTATAATTTCTCTTTACCTTTGGTCTAAGAACATTTAGAGTCCTCCAAAGCCTAGGGCTGACTTTCCAAAGCAGGCTTAATTGATGGGGTTGTACCTCCTCGATTCAGAGCTGAAGTCACTATGGAAGGACGCACACAAACATGGGAGCATTTTCTCCTTCTTCCTACACTCCTCTTACATGTAAACTTAACCTAAGAAACTTTAGGTTTCTGCTCTCTTCTACTGAATACCACAGAGTATTACCTAATACTTTAAGAAACAAGGAATGGTCTCAAACCATTACATATGAGCAACAGGTGCTTTAAAAAAAAAAAAAAAGACAATGAAAAAAGAGCTCTACATTATGAAATCCCTGCATTTATTTTTCAAGTCTGTGGCTTTGAAAATTAAAATATTGATTCATTTAAATGGTAGTAGAACTGTACTGAGAAGAAAATGTTTAGTTGCTTAACAGAGCTGATCTGTGATTCCAAGAAAAACTGGATTTATCACCAAGGTCTATAGAAACACCATAAACACAGAATTCTACCCTAGTGCTAAAAGAAGAAAATCTCTGCAATAGGAAAGAGTTAATACACACATTCACACATTCTATAGACAAAGATGGTTATCTTACCAATGCCAATGAGGGGAAAAAACACAGTACTTGAAGGTAAAAGGGCAGAAGGGTTACTTCCTTATGCCAATTTGAACAGCCTTTTTATACAATGTGCTCAATTCATTTCAGTAAGTCAGTGCTGCCTATTTTCAATTAGTCAATAATTGAAATACTATTAACCCCCCCGGAAAAACAGTTTTTTAAAGAGATATACTGGTTGTTTATTAAACAAAGGTATGTTCTTTGAGTCATGAAGACTTTTGTCCATTAACCTGAGGTCTAGAAAACATTAAGAAACAAGCTGATTTTAAATAGAAAAATGGGTATTTTCTGGATCTGACGAGGAAAGTAAGAACTACAGTGCCCAATACCTATGTGGTACAATCTATTTCAAAAAATAAATACCTATCTATAGACATGGCAAATACTAAAGCTCAATTGCTCAATTTCTGAATAATTAAAAAATTAACCATCTACTTCAAAGCAACCAAAGAAACATGTGTCCAAATAAAATGTAAAAATAGACTCCGTGAAATATTCTGAATGTTGCTGGAGTCAAACATCTGAATACCCGAGCTATCCTTACCTCCTGCTGTGGCACAGGTTTTAGGATCGATATTTACAATGATCCCCAGTGACTGTACTTCGCAGAGGCTCTCACAGGACACGGCAGCTCTACATTCCGTGCAAAAGCACGCAGAGTGAATCACAGTCCCACGGCTCCGACCTCATCCACCGCGGGGGAACTCTGAGTCAGGTCTCCACAGCACTGTAAGGTTCCAGCTCTGCTTTCGGGAGCCCCTTTCAAGCAGTTTTCTTTTCTGGATTTGGTCCCTACCCAAGGCGAGCCGGCTTGTGTGTGGGCACGAGGCTCGCCTTCAGGAGCTCACTCCTTCTCTCCGTGCAAGTATTGCTCCTGCAGCACGCAGAAAGGGCCCTGCCCAAACTCACGCTCGCAGAACAAGCTTTGCCAGCATAGCTCCACCCATCAACCTCACACAGGTGAGCATTCCTGCTCAGAAAAACACTAGTAGGAGATTGGCATTTATTACATTGTTAATCTTTTAGAAAGTTACTTATTCTTTGGCTGTTTATATTTGCCATCTAGATGGGAGACACTGTATCCAATAAAAATGACAAGGTACTTCAGGCCCAAATAAAAAAAATAATAACTGATCAAGCAGGAAGTATTCCCAGTAAAAGGCTGAATCACTAAACTAGCAGCAACAAGCTAGGAAAACATACATTTTTAACATCTTTTCTGGCAATAACCTGTAATTGTGATTCCACTAACATGTAAAAAAGGAAAAAAATATCAGTTTATACTGCCTCTGTATGAACAACTCTGAGGGACAATACTCTGTTACGCATCTATTAGAAGGAAAAATGAAGAATTTTTCAGGATTGAAAATCCAGAATTAAATTTTCCTGAGTATGACCTCCTCCTTTATAAGGTACCCAAGTGTTAAAATTATTTTTTTCTTAAACTTTATAATGTTTATTCATTTTTGAGAGAGAGAGAGAGAGAGAGAGAGAGAGACAGAGCAGGAAAGGGGAGGGAGGGAGAAAGAGAGAGAGAGAAAGAGAAAGAGACAGACAGACAGACACATAGAATCCAAAGCAGGCTCCAGGCTCTGAGCTGTCAGCACAGAGCCCAATATGGGACTCAAATCCACGAACCATGAGATCCTGACCTGAACCAAAGTCAGACACTAACTGAGCCACCCAGGTGCCCCCAAGTATTAAAATTCTAACTCCCCTTATATATTCAAGAGGTTCAATATTTATGCTAACAGTAGTACACTTAAATTATTTGAAGAAATACATCAATTGTAAGAGACTAACATATTTTGCTACAAATGACATTTTTACCAATGTAAATCCACATTCAGATATGTTTCTAGTAAACAAAATAATGCTACTATGTACTAGACACAATTCTAAGTATTTCACAGATAGTCTTCATTATGACCTTATGAACTTGATTCTAATGTTATTCCCATCCCTTGCAGGAAACCAAGGCAGAGGGGTTAAGCCAAGGCCAAGGTCACACAAATAGTAAATGTCAGATTCAAGATACCCAGAGAGTAGCTACCATGCCAAAATCTGCTATTGATCAAATTTATTCTCTACTTCCTTTCTATACACAGCTCTGAACATAGAATTATTGATAAATGGTAGGCCATAGTAAGAAAAACAATGAGTTGATGTAATTTTAAAACATGAAAAGCCCCAGTGAATTCCCATATGTAGCAGGAACAAAACAGGTTAATTTTTACCAGTGGGACAGCTGTGGATTTATGGATTTTGTTGTTGTTGTTGTTGTTGTTGAACTGGAAATAAGGCTTTCAAAGTTTATTCATAGCAGAGAAGGCAAAGCCACCCTTAAAGTTTTTTTTAAACTAATAAACATCCTTCCTCCCACCCTTTCAGAGGTTAGTACCAAAGACAACAGGGCTGAGTGGGGGAGTAGAGAACAGGAAAGAGAAAGAGGATGCAAAGAGAGAAAGAAGCCGGAGGAGGAAGGCCTGCTGTAGAAAAGCCATCTGGGGATACTCAGTACAATTCATCAACCCTTTGCATTACCTAACATCTAAGCACAGATGGGAATAAATAAATTTGACAACTGTTTGCCAGAATGCAGGAGAAGTCCATACTTAATAACAGTAACTCTCACCTGAAACCAAAAAGACCGTGATCTATGCTGTATAAAAATACACAGTAGGAAAAGGAAAGTATGCAAAAACTGTTGAGCATGGAGTAAGGTCTGTAATCTCATTCACTGCAATGTGACAGTGTCAATTTCCTGGTTTGGATAATGTGCCATTATGTTACATAAGATGTTAAAACTGGGAGAAGTTGGCTTTTGAGTATACGGGACTTCTCAGTACTCATTTTGCAACTTGTTCTGACATGAGAAGTATTCAAAATTAAAAATTAAAAAATATAGCTGACTGAAAGCATCATGGTTTTGTTTCCTTCCTTCCTTCCTTCCTTCCTTCCTTTCTTTCTTTCTTTCTTTCTTTCTTTCTTTCTTTCTTTCTTTCTTTCTTTCTTTCTTTCTTTCAGAGAAAGAGAGAGAGCGCATGAGCAGGGGAGGGACAGAGGGAGGGAGAGAGAATCCCTAGCATGTTCTGTGCTGTCAGCGCAGAGTTCAACTCAGGAGTTGATCCCATGAACCATGAGACCTGAGCTGAAATCAGAGTCGGATGCTTAACCTACTGAGCCACGCAGGCACCCAGAAAGCACCAATAACTGCTTATGGCACGGAAGAGGTCTCTCTTTTTCTCTCATATTTAACAAAGTGTCTGGAGGCTTTCCTGTGAAGGGCTAACCTGTATCTCTGGGTGGGGGGGGGTAACAAGGATACTCACTGGAAAGGCAATAGCTACACTGTAATCATTCTCTTACAAGAATTACCTGTGTTATTCAAACTCTTCATAGTATGTCTGAAAATTTTGCAGGTTTCATGGCCAGAAATAAATCCAGAATCCAATCACTTCTGCCCACTTTTACTGCTACCACATTGGTCTCAGCCACGATTATCTCTTGTCAGACTCACTACAAACAGCCAGTCTCTCTTCTACCCAGGTCTTCTCCTATCTTTAATGTGGCAACCAAAGCGATCCTACAAATAAGGCCAAGTGACATCTTTGCTCAAAACCTAATATCATCCCATCTAATTTTAAATGAAAGCTGAAATCCATACAGTGGTGCCCAGGCCCCAAAGAGAACTTGACTCCTTTTACCTCCAGACCTCACCTCACCTCGCTCACTGTTACAGTCAAACTGCTTTCCAGCAAGTCCTGTAACAAGCCAGGCATACGTCCAGCTCAGCAGCCCCACACTTGCAGTTCTCTGGAACGCATCCCCCAATAAGTGCTCTGCTCCCCTCCTCATTTCCGTCAGGCCTCTGCTCGAAAGTAACCTTCTAATGAGCGCTTCCTAACCACTCCACCCTCCTTGGGAATGATAAGCCCACGTGAGCCACATCCCAGCACTTCCTCGCCCCTGCACTCCTTTCCAGATTTTTCTCCATAGCCCTTAGCATACTATATATATTTTACCACACTGTACATTTTACTCGTTTACCTTTTTCTCTCCCTCTCGTCACACGTGAATACAAAACCCCCAAATTACAATATTTGTCTCCTGCGTTTGCTGTTTTAGCCCTAGTACTTGGTATGTACTCCATAAATTCTGACCAAGGAATGAGTGAATACTGGAAATGACCAAAAATGTAAATGGTTGCTTTACTTAAGGTAAGGAGAAAACTGATTAAGGGCCTACACCTGGCACTGGCTAAGGGGCATACAGGAGGTTAGGAAATATTTTGGATTACTGTAGTGGAAACTGTTCTATTTTTAATTATCAATCAACTGTTTTAGAGCAAACATTATATGTAAAAGATGAAAATTTGGGTGAGGAAAAACACATAAAAAGTGAAGAATCAAATTCAAAATAAGATAACTCATTCCTGTACACTACTTCCAAATGATAGCTACTAAAGGCTAAAATGTAGTTCCTTTTCATTCAAAATATAATCTTAGGATGAGGATCATTGAATCCTCTGGGACTTTATTAGAAATGCAATCTCAGGTCCCACCCCAGACCCACTGAATCAAGATCCCCAGTTTTTAATACTACCTCTCAGGCAAACTGAACACACATCACAGTTTTTGAAGCAGCGGTCTGAAGAGCCTTCATGAAGAACATAGTAACATTTCAGGAAGGAGAAAAATCATAGTCAATGGAAGCAGGGAAACCCAGAGCATACTGTGAAACAAAGAAACATGTTCCTGACACTAAGTATAGATAAGAAAAGGGAAAAATTTGGTTACAAAGACAAGATACTTCCAGTGATTTACGGAGCACCTCAAATTCTAGGATAAAGATTTTTGTACATAATTCTGGAGCATAGGGAAATCACTGAAGTTTTCTCAAGCCAGGGATTACAAGATAAAAGTTGTATTCTAGGGGTGCCTGGCTGGCTCAGTGAGTAGAGTGTGCAACTCTTTTTTTAAAGGTTATTTATTTTAGTTATTGAGAGAGAGAGAGAGAGAGAGAGAGAGAGAGAGAGAGAGAGAAAGAGCAAGAGCTTGAATCTCTGTGCTGTCAGAACAGAGCCCAATACAGAGTTTGACCTCAACCTGAGCCAATATCAAGAGTTGGATGCTTAACCAACTGAACTACCCAGACACCCTAACTGTGGGACTCCTGATATCAGGGTTGTGAGTTTGAGCCCCATATTAAGTGTAGAGATTACTTAAAAATGAAATTTAAAATAAAAAAGTTTTAGGGGCACCTGGGTGGCTCAGGCTCAGGTCATGATCTGGAGTATCGTGAATTCACGCTCCACATTGGGTTAACTGCTGTTAGCACAGAACCCACTGCAGATTCTCTGCCCCCTTCTCTAGGCCCCTACCCACCTGCACTCTCTCAAAAATAAACATGTAAGAAAAGTTTGATTTTACAAATTCATGTTGGTAGTATTAAGAGAGAGCAAACAATCATGTATCCATTGTATGAACCTCCTGTGAGTGAGATAAAGATGAATGAGACATGCTTATCCTTTGTGAGGAGACAGCAATTTGGGGAGCAAGTGGCAGAGCTGCTATTAGATGTGTTCAGGGGTAAACAGGAGATGGGGGTAGAGAGAGAGGAGTCAGCATGCTCTCACAGAGGAAGCAGGTCATGGCCTGAACACACAAGGAGGATGTCAAGTGGCCAAAACGGGAAGAACACTTCATACTCCAGGCACGGTGGGAGCATATGAGTGCATATATGTTCAGGGTATATAGAAGCGGGGCCTAGCAGAGTACACATGGAGAAAAACGAGAACAGGAGAGCAGAGACGGAGGATGCCTACAAATGCTATTACAAAACAGAGTGTGGAATGAGTAGGGTTTATATGTAATGAGGAAAGACTGAAAGATATTGTTTGGATTAATTAGGCATGAGAACACATGAAGGCTGAACTAAAATTATCCTATTAAGCAGGGTCCTAGAAGCACTTTTTTTCATCCTCCATTTAACCCCAACTTCTGTTCTGGTAGTATAAGCCTTGGGGAAATCCAAATATGTGTTTATTCATACCTATTGTAATGAAAGCTAAACATATCAAATAAATATTTGTTTTGATAGAATGATAAACTTTATCTCTACTCAATGTTCTACAGAAGACAAATTCTGGATTTTGAGTATATCAATTGCAAATGAGTTAATCTATGTCTTCGTACAGCACACAGTGAGAGCTACATGAGGGTTGGCCATGGTTACCAACAGATGTCAGAAAATTTCAGCAAATCCCAGTTGTCAACCCTCAAGCAAGCTGTCTAACCTTCCTGAGTCTCCAGGGCTCCATTTGTTCACACAAGGTGTGGCAGGACATAGAAATACATCCCCTATCCCCAAAACCTCACAGGATTGTATCAAGAGTCAAATTCCAATTGACATAATGGAAATATAAGTATCCATCAACTAAAGCACCTGAAAGATGTGTGCTATTATGAATCTTCTACCTGTTTTTCCCTAATGCAGAGTACGAAAATATTATCTTAATCTGTCGCTTGCAACGTATTCAGAAAGAAAACTTCCCCGGGCATTCTAGCATTTTGGTTCAAATTTGTATCTTACATCAATGCCTTCCAGGGTGCCAATTTTAATATCTGACTCTTGAAGTACTGGTCTCCAGAATGTAAGCAAGCACATGTTCAATACAATGCTGCACATAGGATAAGTAAGAACCTATACCTACTTTACTTGATGTAAAATGGTCAGTTCATTATAAAGTGACATGTTAAAGAAACATGGTTACAGAAGAGGAAAGTGCTAGAAACTCAAAGAAAGAAAACAATCCAGGAGCAAACAAATGAAAATGAAAACTACTAATAACTCATTTGTTTTAGTGGTATACTGTGAGATGTTGGCATATAGACTTTACCAACAAGTATTAATTTTGTATCTACATAAACCAAATCTAGTTTATGACACTCTGGAATTTAAATGAATAACAGTGGATAAATATAAATCAATAAATACTATGGCTGACATTTATGAAGTATCTAGGGGCTTTAGATGCCTTATCCCTAATCTTCAAAGGGATGTTGCCTCACTTTTTTAAATAAGGGAATTAAAAAAGTTAGAGAAGCCAAATGTAAAATGTGGCACAAGGATTAAAACTTGAGGTTGGAAGCCTATGCTCTTGTCCCTTCAACTGTGCTGTTTTTCACATATGTATGTAAATTAAATAAAATATCTAAATTAAATTTATTGTCAGAAAACACCTATTTTATGGGGTGGTTACATTAAGAAGGACCCTTGGAAATCACCTATTAGGACAGGATGGAGTTAAGGGGAGATACAATCTATTTTTTCATATTTTATAAAGTAATACTTTTTTATTATAAAGGGATTAAATAATACAGAAGCAAACAGAGAAAAAATGAAATGTCTCTTGCTTATCTCCACAATCTCATTCTCCTTTCCAGTTGGTATGTATCCTTTCAGATCCTCTTCTATGAATTTACAATGAGATTATTCTATGTTGTGATTTGCTTTTTCATTTATCAATAAATCACAGAAAACAATTCTGTATGACTCTCTTTTGAGGGCTGCAGAATATTTCACACATGTAAATAGATAAGGAAGTTTCTATTTTGAAACTGTGATTTCCAACATTTGAATATTAAGGTGATACTGCAAAGAATATTTAGCTGGTTGGAAGATCTATTTAAAGAATGAAAAGTGACCAATTCAAAAATGACAAAGGACTCGGACAGGCTTTTCTCTGAAGAAGATATACAACTGGCCAATATGCACATGAAAAGGTGTTTGATATCATCACATTTCTGTAAAATCACCACTGGGATCCAGAGAACATTCCTAGCACTCAAGAATTCTCTCTCCTGCCATCACAATCCCCTATCCCCTTTCTCCTCTGCAAAATTAACTGCTATTCTGAATTCTAACAGCACAGAGCTCTGTGATTCTGAACTCCCTCTTTATCTATGTGGGGTTTATATAGTGGATGTATGCATGTACATATAGCGGGCTTCTCTCACTCAACATTTATTTTTGTACGATTCACCGTATTGTTAGAGATAGCCATTACTCATTTCATTTTCATTGGTGTAGAAGAATCCGTTCAATGCGTCTTTATCCATTCCATTATGGATATACCTCTGGTTTTCTAGTTTTTTGAGTTAGGACTAAGATTGCTATAAACATTCTATATTTACCTAAGAGTAAAACTGCTGGATCCCAGAGTATGTGTCAAATTCAGCACCCAATACCAAACAATGATGGTCTCACTTTACACTCCATCAGCAGCGCCAGCCTTTGGTATTGTTATTCTTAAATTTTAACCATGCTGGCGGGTATGTACTGAAGACTTGATGGGACTTCAATTTGCATTTCCCTAAAGACTGATAATGTTGACCATCTTGTCATAAACTTATGAGCATTTTGGATATTTGTTGTGAATACCTATTCAAGTTTTCACTTAATTAAACAAATCATTTTATCACTCTTTTTCTTACTGATTCTTCACATACTTTAGTTATGTGACCTTTGTCAAATCTTTCTCATTTTGTGATTTGCCTTCTTCATTATCTTAATAGCATTTAAGATGAAGTTCTAAACTTTAAGTTTAATTATTAAGATGACTGCTTATGTCTATCCCAAGATCAAGAAAATAGGTCATGAAGATATTCTACTATATTATCTTCTAAGAGTTTTATTATTTTACCTTTCATATACAGATCTGTAATTCTCCTGGAAATGATTCTGTATACAGAGTTAAATAATTACACACACACACACACACACACACACACACACACACACACTCATAACTCAAGGTGACCTAACACCACTTATTGAAACAACTATCTATCCTTTTGACAATGCCCTGCAAATAAAGTATCTATCCATTCACAGGTTTGTTTCTGGACTCTATTCTGTTCTACTAATCCATTTGTCTACTCCTGACTTAATATCAGGACCTTAAGTGACATTTTAACAATAAATCTTGATATTTAAAATAGTAAGTTTCCCATTTTTCTGTTCTTCAAAATTGTCTTGGGTATTTAGGTCTCTCCATTTCCATAATTATTTTAGAATAAGTTTACAACCGGTTGCCAATTTCCACAAAAATTCTAACTCTAAATTTGGGGCATTTATCAGCAACTCTCCCCTAGTGGGCTCTGAACTCCAATTTTTGTTCTCCTAGGACTGTGCCTTTCTCAACTCTATCAGTAGATACTTTAGGGGAATAATGTCTTCATATACTGGGTCTGCCTTCAGGATGTCCTTTTTCTACTTAACCTCGGCTCAGTAACTATTTACTGCCTTATTAACTTCAATGCTTCAAAAAGATATGTTCATATTCCTGTCCAAATCTGTTTTCAGAGCAAAAGTTTTATCTAAATTCTCTATTCCTTCATCTTAAGAAGAAAATAAGCTTTGCTTTGTTTTTCTCTTACCCTCTCCCTTTCTTTTCTCTCCCCTTTTCCTCCCCCCACCCCTTCTTTTTCTTTCTTTCTAAACAAAAAGGTGGATAATGTGAGTGAGAAATGAGCAATTCCACTATGAAAATTATGAAAAAAATAAAATGTTGATCCAAGAAATAAAATAAGGAGCATCTCAGTGGTTTAGTCAGTTATGTGTCTGACTTCAGCTTAGGTCATGATCTGGCAGTTTATGAGTTCAAGCCCCACTTCAGTCTCTGTACTTACAGCCCAGAGTCTGGAGCCTGTTTCAGATTCAATGTGTCCTTCTATCTCTCTGCCCCTCTCCTGCTCTAACTCTCTCTCTCTCTTTCACAAAATAAATAAACACTAAAAAATGTTTTTAAAGAAATAAAAACAAGAGTTGAATTTATCATATGAGCTTAAGTGGAGCGTACACACAAGAATCAGTGAATTTTAAGATAGGTCAATACAAAGTATCTAAACTGGAAAGAAAGGGCGTGTGAGACAGTATCAAAGAGTGCAACCAATCCATAAAGGCAAAGAGGAAGAGAAACATTGCACAAAAGAAAACTGAAAAGATAATAGCTGAGAAAACTAAAAACTTGAAGAAAGATATCAATAAATAAATCCAACTGCTCCATATGCTACAAGCAGGACAGACACAAACAAAACCATATATGCTTTCCCTTCTTCTTCCCCCCACCTCAACCTCAACCTCACCTTGTTCCATCAAATCATAACTGTGATGATTCAACTGCCAATTTCTTATGGACAAGCTTCTATCTTTCCTCCTCTTTTCTGCCTCCTTCTCCCAACTCCCTCCCCCACCACACCTTCTTTTTCTTAAGGCAACATGGATACTTATTGTCTTGGTCAGGACATAGTGACTCAATGATTTTATTTTTACAAATACAAATAATTGAACATATTGAGAACATTAAGAAGAGCTCCAAAGGGAAAATTTTTCCCATTGCCCTCGTTGTGTAATAATATAGGGAGCTTTAAACTTCAGTCTCAAACTATAGCTGCATCTTTCAGATTTGGCATCTAACAGTAACAGATGGCAATGTTAAAAATAAATAGAACATTCAAGTTGTTTATACTGTAGGCAAAGACAGTTTTAAAGTGTGAAACAAGCCTGAGGCTGATAGAATTCACATCATCCTTTTCAAAATATATTAAGAATCCACATTTCTTTATGCCAACCCTGCATGTTCCTCACAAAAGATAAAATATTTTCTTTTAAAGGTGTGCTGTCATTGTATGTCATTACTAATTTAGAATTAACAATCTCATACAGATCTACTAATAGAAACTTATTTTCCAGAACTATCAATAACTGATTAACTTTCTCAAGTTTTAAAAGCTTCTGGAGGTTATCACTATTAAAAATGTCACTTTCCCATTCAAAACATGAGAAAGTATTTAATTGACATAATTGAATACCAATATTAAGCTATTTTTTTAAAACTAAGTTTGCAGTATATCTCTGAGGCAAAATATCAAAGATGATACTCAATACCTAAAAAGTTTATACAGAAGAAATGCATATAAAAATAATGCATTAGAAACAATTTTTTATGTTGAATTTAATAATTTCAAAATAGTGATACAAAAAAAACCATGATCATCTTAACAGAATTGATAAAACATATTTGACCAAAGTCAACATCCTTTCATGATAAAATCATTCAACAGGTTAAGAATTGAAGGGTGCTTTCCTAATCTGGTAAATGGCATCTATGAAAACCCTACAGGTAACATCTTAATGCTCAATAAATGAATGTTTTCTCCTAAGATCAGAAGTAAGACAAGGATGGCCATTCTCCAACTTTCTATTCAATACTGTATTAGACAGTCTTGCCAAGGAAATTGGGCAAGAAAAAGAAATAAAAAGCATCCAGATTGCAAAGGAAGAAGTAAAAACAGCCCTATTCACAGATGACTTGATCTTGTATATAGAACATCCAAAGGAATCCACTAAAAAAAAAATGTATTAGAATAAACATTTCAACAGTTTCAGGATATATGACTAATATAAAAAATTAATTGTATTTTTATGCATTTGCAATGACTAAGAAAATGAAGTCAAGAAAATAATTCTATTTACAACAGCATCAAAAATAATAAAAAATAAATTTAATAAAAAATGAAAAGTTACAAAACTCTGTAGAAAACTACAAAACATTGAACAAAATTAAAGAAGCTCTAAATAAATGGAAAAACATCCCATGTTCATGGATTGCAAACCTTAACAAATATTGGTAAGAGGGTTAATACTTCCCAAATTGACATATGGATTTAATACAATCCCTATCAAAATTCTTCTGACTTCTTTGTAGAAACTGACAAGCTGATTCTAAAATTCATACAAAATTGCAAGGAACCCAGAAGAGCCAATACTCAATACTGAGAAATCTAAAAATAAAGTAAAAGCAAAATTTACCCCAAAACAAAGGTAATCAAGACAGGGTGGTACTGGCATTAAGAACAGACATATAGGGGTGCCTGGGTGGTTCAGTTGGCTAAGCGTGACTCTTGATTTCAGCTCAAGTCATGATTTCACAGTTCATGAGTTCAACTCCTGTGTCAGGGTCCACATTGACAACATGGAACCTGCTTGGGAATCTCTCTCTCCCTCTCTGGGTCCCTCGCCTGCTCACGCTCTCTCTCTCTCTCAAACTTAAAAAAACAAAGAACAAACATATAGATCAGTTGAACAAAACTGAAAGTACAAAAATAACCTAATATGTCTAAGGTCAACTAATTTTCTACAAGGGAGTCAAGACAATTAAATAGGGAATGAATAATCTTTTTTCAAAAAATAGTGTTGAGACACCTAGATGTCCAAGGGAGCTGGACCTTACACCAGACACAAAAATTAATTCAAAATTAATTAAAATTGAAGACCTAAAACCAGACTTCTTAGAAGAAAATATTTGAGGTCCTAACCCTAGAAGATACTTTAAGGAAAATGTTACAAATACATTCTGAGACTCAGCAAATTTTTCTTTTTCTTTTACTGGGGCAGAGTAGGGAGAAGGGCAAAGAAAGGCGAAGGGAATATAATACAAATTGGAGAAGTAAATCTGATTACTTCCTCTTCCCTCCAAAATCTTTCAGTCTTTGTTTTTGTTCTCCTTTAAAAATTTTATATAACATTATAAACTTCCAAGCTAAGTATTCTGTAGAATCTACCTAGATAAAATCACCCCAATAAAATCAAAAATTTCCATTTTCTTGACTTTTACTCCCTGTAACACTGCTTTATTCATAAAATTATCCACATACTTATATAGCACTGTAAATATACCATGTAAGTAATGAGAAATGCTGTTTAAAATAGTTTTGATGTTCCCAATCATTGATAAAATATACAGTCCCTTCATTTATTAGTTTCCAGCTAATCATATCATTTGTGAGTTCTTTACATCTATTATTTTTCTTTTATCACTGTCTTCATTAATAAGCCATATCCCTACTATATAATTATAAAAACAAATAATGACAAAGCTTAATGGAGCAAGTAGTTCTTTGAAATTACCTAAAATGTTGATATACCTATGTGAAATGATCAATGGAGAAATAATATTTTAAAACACAAAACCACATAAAATCAAGAATGCATATCATGTCAATAAATGGAAAGAACAGCAAAACAAACTATGTGTTTAAGTAAAAGAGAAAATCTGTTTCCTTAAGCAGCTGAGAAAAGAACCACCCTAATGAAAGCGTACACTCACCTGGCTTAGGCACTGAGTTGGTCACTGACTGGGGGACTTTCTGATTAATTAACTCCACGCAGTGTCCAGGAAAGAGACCCACCTAAGGAAGAAAAGCAGCAAAGAGAGGATTCTAAACCAGAGAACAGACCAGTGTGTGAACACTGCCAATTCAATTCCAGTAATATACTCCGTAGTCCCTCCCAAAGGATTCTATTATTCCAAGACTCTAAATCACAGATGATACCAATTACACAAACAAATAATAAAACAATCTGTTGCTATGTGTATACAGGGTTGTATTTTATTAGTCCAAATATCTATGTCTCCTTTTTTAGTTTTAGCTTTTAAGTTCCCCCAATTTTTTTTTTACACCATTAAAATATGCAATCTGGTAACAAGTTAAGCATGCAGTACATATAATTTTTACCTCTTAATAACTTACTTTGCTGAAACTTCAACCTAGTTGTGTTGGTATCTCTATAGCCAAATTTTATATTTATTGTCTTCTCTATAATTAAAAAAAAAATCAACACTAAACCACATTCCAATTTTTTTGTGAATTTTCTCTTCAATCTCCCACAGGTTTCATGAAAAGTGACAGGACTAAAATAAATTGGTGAAACAACACTCATTTAAAATCCTGGTGTTGTGAAGGAGCTAGTAGTGTGTGAATATGTGGGAAAGCAAAAGAGAAGAAAACAACCAATCTCAGCAGCAGTGACAGACTCTGGCTTTGAAAAACACACCACATTGACCTAGTCACAGAACTGCTCGTGGTATTAGATATAGAATCCTAAGAAGTTATATTAGGAAAATACTGAGCTCACCCACAGACCACCCTGATCATGCAGAGGTACTGCATAGCCAATAGAATAAATACAGAGATAAATAGCTTGGATACAAAAGTAAAAAGGAGATCTTTGCCAATATTTATAGATGTTTCCTTAGATAGGAATATAATCAGGCTACCATGCAACAGATGTTAAAATTGAACATGAAAACGACATCACTTTTTACATCCCTCTGTTGACAGACTCGGGAAGAATGGAATGGTCTTCCAAGAGCTATGACTCATCATGAAGTTCTGAGCTGTATAATTTCCATCTGTGTGGGATTATTTTCACATATGCATTTGCTGCACATTGATTTCAATTTCTGGATCAATATTCCATGGTAGTTCTTAAGATTATGAAGATGTAAACAGTTATCATAAGCTGAAAAACGGGTTCTAACAAGTTATCAGTTTTGTTTAAAAGATCTCTGATTTGGGGATTCTTAAAGTCCCTATGCATTGCCTTCCAAAACGATGCTTTGTTTGTTGTTTTACTGGTGAAATTTCAGACCATATTTTATTTAACTTCCTATTTAGCTAAACAAGTAGAAATTCTTCCAAGATCAATTAGAACCAAATAAGACTCACCTTGAAATATCCTTCTCATTCTTTCTTACACAAATCAATTATTATGAGAGGTTAACAGTATAGTCTCAACAGTAAGAGTGCCTGGGTTCAATTCTAGGTCTGCCACTTACAAGATCTGGTTCATAACCTAGCCTCCCTGTTTCAGTTTCCTCATCTAAACAATGTAATAGTACATAGCTCATAAGTGTTGTTATGAGAACTAAATAGATCGGTATAAAGCAACTGCATATAGTTAGCACCCATTTAATGTTAGTATCCAATACATTGGCTACTAGAAGACCTAGAAATTTACAGCTCCTTCGTTAAATGGACGACACATACTTATCACCTTCTGCACATAGAAACTAAGTTTGTTTCCTCCCTATGAAATATCACTCTTTTCATAAAATTAGAATTCATTTCAATTTATAAACATCTTCTGCAATTTTTTATAAAAGACCAGGTTCTAAACTTGGTCTGTTTTTTTACTAGGCTCTGTGATCTGGAGCAAATTAGTTAACATCTGTTTCAGTTTCTCAAGTTGTAAAAATGGGGACAACAGGAGAGCCTGTGTGGCTCAGTCCATTGATTGTTCAATTTAAGCTCAGGACATAATCTAAGGGTTATGACATCAAACCCCAGATCAGGCTCCATGCTAAGTGTGGAGACTGCTTAAGATTTTTGTCTCTTTCTCTCTCTCTGCCCCGCCCTCTCCTCCTGTTCATACATATTCTCTCTAAAATAAAGCATTTTTAAATAAAAAATAGGGATAATATTAGCTACTACAATAATGCATATGAAATGTCCTAGCCTAGTTTCTAAACAAAAGAATCTTCAATTTTCCATCACTTCCTAACAAAAACTGAACAAAGTTTAATGAACTTCCTTTGGGAACAAGATCATATATATTAGTTACACTTGTACCTTTGTTGTTTAATAGTGTATTGTCAAATTGGTTTCTGAAAACACCCAGTGCTCTTCCCCACAAGGGCCCTCCTCCATCACCACCACTTCTATTCCCCCCTCCCCCTTCCCCTTCAACTCTCAGTTCATTTTCAGTATTCAATAGTCTCTCAGGTTTTGTATCCCTCTCTCTCCCCAACTCTCTTTCTCTCTTCCCCTCCCCCAGGTCCTCCATTAGGTTTCTCCTGTTCTCCTGTTA
>NC_043710.1:85227649-85231611 GCF_006229205.1 Suricata suricatta | reverse complement strand
GACACCCTCAAGGTCCATCCACTGTGCTACAAATGGCCATATTTCATTCTTTCTCATTGTATACTCCATTTTATATATATACCACATATTCTTGATCCACTCATCAGGTGATGGACATTTAGGCTCTTTCCATGTTTTGGCTATTGTTGACAGTGCTGCTATGAACATTGGGGTACATGTGCTCCTATGTATCAGCACTTCTGCATCCCTTGGGTAAATCCCTAGAAGTGCTATTGCTGGGTCATTAGGGAGTTCTATGGATAGTTTTTTGAGGAACCTCCACATAGTTTTCCAGAGCGGCTGCACCAGTTTACTTTGCCACCAACAGTGTAGGAGGGTACCCATCTCTCCACACCCTCGCCAGCATCTATAGTCTCGTGATTTGTTCATTTTAGCCACTCTGACTGGCATGAGGTGGTATCTCAGTGTAGTTTTGATTCGTGTTTCCCAGATGATGAGTGATGTTGAGCATCCTTTCAAGTGCCTGTAGGCCATCTGGATGTTCTCATTGGAGAAGTGTCTGTTCATGTCTTCTGCCCATTTCTTCACTGGGTTATTTGTTTTGTGGGTGTGGAGTTTGGTGAGTTCCTTGTAGATTTTGGATACTAGCCCTTTATCTGATATGCCATTTGCAACTATCTTTCCCATTCCGTCAGTTGCCTATTGATGTTCTTGATTGTTTTCTTTGCAGTGCAGAAGCTTTTAATCTAGATGAGGTCCCAAGAGTTCAGTTTTGCTTTCATTTCCCTTGCCTTTGGGGATGTATCGAGTAGGACATTGCTGCCGTTGAAGTCAAGGAGGTTGTTTCCTACTTTCTCCTAGAGGGTTTTGATGGTTTCCTGTCTCACATTCAGGTCCTTCAGCCATTTTGAGTTTATTTTTGTGTATGGTGTAAGAAACTGGTCTAGTTTCATTCCTCTGCATGTTGCTGTCCAGTTCTCCCAGCACCAACTGCTAAA
The DNA here is from genome assembly GCF_006229205.1 of Suricata suricatta. Classification (NCBI taxonomy): domain Eukaryota; kingdom Metazoa; phylum Chordata; class Mammalia; order Carnivora; family Herpestidae; genus Suricata; species Suricata suricatta. The sequence continues at coordinate 85,230,652 of NC_043710.1, read as the reverse complement.
GAGGCAGCCCTTATTCCATCAGATACTCTCTCGAGCTTTGTCAAAAATTAATTGGCCATCCATTTGTGAGCCAAATTCTGGGTTCTCTATTCTATTCCATTGGTCTATGTGTCTGTTTTTGTGCCAATACCATACTGTCTTGATGATGACAGCTTTGTAGGAGAGGCTAAAGTCTGGGATTCTGATACCTCCCATTTTGGTTTTCTTCTTCAATATTACTTTGCCTATTTGGGGTCTTTTGTGGTTCCATACGAATTTGAGGATAGTTAGTTCTAGCTTTGAGAAGAATATTGGTGCAATTTTGATGTGGATTGCATTGAATTGGTAGGTTGCTTTGGGTAGTAATGACATTTTCACAATGTTTCTTCTTCCGGTCCATGAGCATGGAATGTTTTTCCACTTCTTGGTGTCTCCTTCATTCTCTTTCATAAGTTTCCTATAGTTTTCATCATATAGGTCTTTTACATCCTAGGTTAGGTTTACTCCTGGGTATTTTATGGTTTTTCGTGCAATCGTGAACGGGATCAGTTTCTTGTTTTCTCTCTCCGCTGCTTCATTTTTGGTGTATAGGAATGCAACTGATTTCTGTACATTGATGTTGTAACCTGTAACTTTACTGAATTCATGGATTAGTTCTAAAAGGCTTCTGGTGGAGTCTATCAGGTTTTCCATGTAGAGTATCATGTCATCTGCAAAGAGTGAAAGTTTCCATATAACACACATTACTCTTCCCCACCCTGCAACTTTACTGAATTCATGGATCAGTTCTAGAAGGCTTCTGGTGGAGTCTATCGGGTTTTCCATGTAGAGTATCATGTCATCTGCAAAAAGTGAAAGTTTGACTAATTTGCCAATTCTGATATCTTTATATCCTCTTGTTGTTTGATTGTTGATGCTAGAACTTCCAGCACTAGGTTAAACAGTGGTGAGAGTGGACACACCTCTCGTGTTCCAGATCTCAGGGGGAAAGCAATCAGTTTTCGCCATTGAGGATGATATTAGCTGAGGGATTTTCTAAAACTGCTTTAAAATGTTTAGGTAAGTTCCTTCTCTTCCGACATTTGGAAGAGTTTTTATTAAGAACAGACGCTGCATTTTGTCAAATGCTTTTTCTGCATCTATCAACAGGATCATATGGTTTTTACCTTTTCTTTTGTTAATGTGATGGGTCACGTTGATGGATTTGCAGATATTGAACCAGCCCTGTAACCCAGGAATGAATCCCACTTGATCATGATGGATAATTCTTTTTATATGCTGTTGAATTCGATTTGCTAGTATCTTGTTGAGTATTTTTGCATCTGTATTCATTAAGGATATTGGTCTGTAGTTCTCTTTTGTGGCTGGGTCTCTGTCTGGTTTGGGTATCAAGGTGATGCTGGCTTCGTAGAATGAGTTTGGAAGTTTTCCTTCTATTTCTATTTTTTGGAATAGTCTGAGAAGAATGGGTATGAACTCTGCTGTAAATGTCTGATAGAATTCCCCTGGGAAGCCATTTGGCCCTGGGCCCTTATTCATTGTGAGATTTTTGATGATGGATTTGATTTCTTCACTGGTTATCGGTCTATTTATGCTTTCTAATTCTTCCAGAACGAATTTTGGCAGTACATGTGCATTTAGGAATTTGTCCATTTCTTCTAGGTTGTTCAGTTTGTTGGCATATAATTTTTCGTAGTAATCTCTGATGATTGCTTGTATTTCTAAGGGACTGGTTGTAATAGATCCTTTTTCCTTCATGATTTTATCTATCTGGGTGCTCTCTCTTTTCTTTCTGAGGAGCCTGGCTAGAGGCTTATTGATTTTGTTTATTTTTTTTCAAAGAACCAACTCCCGGTTTCATTGATCTGCTTGATTATTTTTTTGGGTTCTATATTGTTGATTTCTGCCCTGATCTTTATTATTTCTTTTCTTCTGCTGAGTTTGGCGTGCTATTGCTGCTCTCCTTCTAGTTACAGTAGGTACTCTGTTACATTTTGATATTGCACTGTTTCTAGTTTGTTGAAATTGGTCTGTATTGCAATATACTTTCCTCTTAGGACTGCCTTTGCTGCGTCCCAGAGATTTTGGGTTGTTCTATTTTCATTTTCATTTGTTTCCATATATTTTTTAATTTCTTCTCTCATTGGCTGATTAACCCATTCTATCTTTAGCAGAGTGGTTTTTAACCTCCTTATTTTTGGAGGTTTTCCAGACTTTTTCCTATGGTTGATTTAAAGTTTCATAGCACTGTGATCTGAAAGTGTGCATAGCATGATCTGTATTCGTTTATACTTATGGAGGGCTGCTTTGTGCCACAGCATGTGATCTATCTTGGAGAATGTGCCATGTGCACTCAAGAAGAAGGTGAATTTCCTAATTTCAGGATGCAGAGTTTTAAATACATCTATCAACTCCATCGGTTCCAATGTGTCGTTCAGGTCCGTTGCTTCTTTAGTGATTTTCTATCTGGTTGATCTATCCATTGCTGTCAGTGGAGTATTAAAGTCCCCTGCAATTAGCACATTCTTATCAATAAGATTGTTTCTTTCTGTGATTAATTGTTTTATGTATTTTGGAGCTCCTGAATTTGGCGTATATTTATAATTGTTAGCTCTTCCTGATGGAGAGACCCTGTAATTATTATATAATGTCCTTCGTCATCTCTTGTCACTGCCTTTACTTTAAAGTCCAGTTTGTCTGATATAAGTATGGCTACTCAGGCTTTCTTTTGGCTTCCAGTTGTATGATAGATATTTCTCCATCCATTTACTTTCAACCTGAAGGTATCTTCAGGTCTAAGGTGACTCTCTTGTAGACAGCAAAAAGATGGGTTTTGTTTTTTTATCCATTCTGCTACCCCATGTCATTTTGTTAGAGCATTCAATCCATTTACATTCAGTGTTATTATTGAAAAATGTGGGTTTAGATTCATTGTGTTCTCCCTAGTGGTGTCTCTGGCACCTTGTATTCTTTTCAACTTTTCCCTCAAAGAGTCCCTCTTAGGATTTCTTATAGGGCTGGTTT
>NC_043710.1:85218671-85227549 GCF_006229205.1 Suricata suricatta | reverse complement strand
GTAGAGGCCCATGGTAGATTCATTTAATGCCTATCCCCAATCCCTGCTCACTTGTCTCTCTTAATATAAAGTATATTACCATCAGCTAAAGTATATATTAAGTGCCCAGAATCCTTGCATCTAGGTGTAGCCATAGAATGTGTAAATGCAGCTCTATTGCCCCTGTTCTGTTTCTTCATCCTGCTGTGAATGCAGGCATCAAAACTGCCTCTGTAGTGGCCATCATTTGACCTTAAAAGAAAGGCCAAGAGAATCTTAGAGATTTCTGCTTAGCACCAGTTAGCTGCTAACTCAACAGCAATCACTTTTTCTGTTCACTTTTCTGTTTCTTGAAACAAAAAGCATTCCTAACTGTTAATGAGTCTTTTAATTAGAAGAGTTGATTCTATAAATTTGTGAAAGGCAAATAGATTCTCTTTTCCTATTATAAAATTTCCATCATAAAAAAATGAAGTTGTGTTTTATTGAAAATATACATAATAATTGTAACCTTAAAAAAGAATGTAAGTAACACTAAAAACACAGTTAATGAACATTTACTTTTCTGATTCATACTGAAGCTAATATTCTACCAAATACAAACAATTCTGGCAAACTCAAAATGTCAAACATTAAAAATGACTGGAACTCTGGTAATATGATTTATATATAAACTATGTCATCCTGCTTCATATATTATTCTTTCTGCAGCAGTGGCAAGTTTTAAAGCCCTAATTTACATGACTGAGAAGGGTAAGGGGAAATTGGGTATATGGGCAGGGGTCAAGAAGAGTTTGAACTCCAGGGACAAGAAGGCAGAGAGGGAAAAGACCAATCTCTACAGATAGTCCCCCCACCTTGTCCACATTTTGCTTTCTGTTTCAGTTATCTGCAGTAAAACATGGTCTGGAAGCAGATGATTCCTCTTCTCACGAGGTCACAGTGACTACATAATTCACTTCACTTCATCTCATCACATAGGCATTTATCATCATGCATTATCACAAGAAGGAGGAAAAGTATAGTACAATAAGGTATTTGGAAAGCAAGACAAACCACATTCATATAACTTTTACTATATTTTTAAAACTGTTTTATTTTATTATTTTTATAAATCTCTTACTGTGACTAACTTACCAATTAAACTTTATCATATATATATATATTTAGGAAAAACCTAGTATATATAGTGTTCAGCACTATTTATTGTCTCAGGCACTTTCTGCGGGATAAGGGAGGGCTACTGTATATCCCACAGTGTGCTGATAAAGCTAAACGACTGGCTCCTCAGGAAGAAAGGTCTTGGTTTATGCTGTTTGCCAGAGTTCATGGTGTAAATACTCCCAACACAGATGGTTTCAAGCTACAAACAAGATACAACCAAATGCAGTTGAAAAGAGATGCAGAGTAGCCTATTAGGTCATATTTATACCACATAGGACACTAGAGAGAAATAACCTCAAGAGCAGAGATTATAGTAAAATACAGTAAAATAATTATAAATACAGTTTTAAGTATTACCTTTGTTTTTAATACAACTGACTAAAAATGTATAGGCTGTGTTTCACAGACTATACTGCAAAATTCCTAAAAAATCACAACTTGCTCTGGCTCACCACTAATCTATACCTATACACTTGGTCCTGTGCCTGTCGTAACCCTAAGAGCTCCTGGGAATAGATTTCAGGCAGCTTGACAAATACATGGCTCCCTCTCTGACTGCAAGTGAATAAGGAGAGACCTAAATGTAACACGCTGCAATCTGAATCTTCTGACCTTCTTCTACATTGAGGATAGGCTCAAACTATAAAGGAAATAGGTTTAGCAACAAAAGTCAATGTACTGAAAAAATATTCTGGTACAACTTAGAGGGAATGTTATATAGGAAACTACTGTATTAAAATGAGGCTGGAGCTTTGGTAACAGTGAGAATAGAATAAAATCACTGCTTACCAATGGAGCGTAATTCTAACTGTGGTCTCTCTGAGGCAACTAACCAAAATCTAAAAGGAATTTCAACACAACAACAATGTGCTTATCACTGACTTAAAAAAAAATCCTATTCTAATGGTTGTTTATGCAATTAATAGCTAGGGAAAGTTTAGGACTGTTAGCATAACAATATATATATATATTTTTGTATTAAGCACAGTGAAGTCATGCTCTTACTTCCAGAGATATACCACATTACAACTTCCTATCTTCCCAGGTCTCTAGTGTTCAAATATTCCATGACAAGAGAAGTTCAAACTCAGAGATACTGCATCCCCTTACTCCCTTTTATTGCCCACTAGGGTACATACTCCCCTTCCAATCATTTGTTTTTTACTACTCAGTATGAGCCTGTGATTGATCATTTGAACTTTAAAATATATCAGTACTTTAATTTCCTTGCAGTATTAGCGTTTTGCCAAAACAATCCAGCAATCCTCCCCCAAATAAATCAATATACCACCCTACCTGCATGCCTCTATACTGCTGAAGAATAATCACATCACTCAGGAGATTTAAACCAAAACAAATTCATGGTCTCCCTCCTGGAAACATCAATTGTTTTCTTCACTCTCCCCAAGTTTTCTTAGGGACAAACTCCCTCCTCTTTAGGATCTCTGTCCTGTTCAGTTCCTCAGACCATATATTAATTAGTCAAGTTGTTTGTCTCTTAAGGTTTTGGACTAGGTCTGAAACTTTAATTATTTCCACTGAGTTGCTAGAACTAGAAAATGTTTTTCAAAAAAAGAAGGATGAGATAAAGAAGCCACTACTGCTACAAGCCTAAGTAAAACTGGAAGCAAATTCCCTCAATTCCTTACTTCCCAGTTCTTGGGTCTCTGAAATATTCCTATTCATGTCTCCCTGCCTTTACCTCCCAAGAAACACAATACTGCTTCTGGTTTTGATGTCTTATTTACACTGTCTCCTAAACATTAGTACCATCTCTCTAGTTTTGACTTTCAGAAACACTATTCTTACAGCAGGATATAAAAGTTTGGGACTCAGAAATAAAGTCAGTGATTGGTATAAATCTGGTCATCTATATTGAATTTAAAGCTGAAAGAATAAATAAGAGGGTCCAGGACAAAGAGCACAGGATGAGAAGGTAGTTCAACCTCTAATTTTCAGGGATCTGCTGGAAGAGGATGTGCTATAAAAGAAGATTTAGAAGACAGGACAAACTCTAAGACTGCCATGTCATTTCCACTGGGATAAGCAAGTGTCAGGAAAAGAGAAAGCAAATACTGATGAGAGCTTAAGTATGAGGAGTAATGAAGTATCCATTCTTGCATTCAGCCAAACAGAGAACACTAGTGAAGCAGGAGAAGAAAACAGGGCTGAACGGTTTAAGCATATACTTTGAAAATGAATGGCCCTAGAATCTAATCTGGATAAAAGCAAGTGAAGGCAAGAAGTGGGTAATGGCAGAAACTGGAGGTGCCAATGGGATGACAGATACTATTGGGCACAACTGCTTATTGTATAGCAAGTAACTAATAGAAGAGATTAATTTTTTCCCATTAGCTCCAAGATGTATCAAATAAAACAGAATTATAATGGGGGCACGTGGGTGGATCAGGCGGTTAAGGATGGCTCAAGTGGTTAAGTGTCTGACTTCGACTCAGCTCATGATCTCACAGTTCATGAGTTCGAGTCCCACATCAGGCTCTGTGCTGATAGTGCGGAGCCTGGAGCCTGGAGCCTAGAGCCGGCTTGGGATTCTGTGTGTCTCTCTCTCTGCCCCTCCCCCACTCACATATGTAATACATACATTTTGATAAATTCTGACACCTGTAAAACTATAACTATAATCAAGATTCTGAATATACTCATGAACCCCATAAGTTTCATGTCTTGTAATCTCTCCCTGTCCTTACCCAGTCCCTATCCCTGCTCACCAGCAACCACTGATCTACTTTTTATCACTATAATTACTTTGCATTTTCTAAAATGTTATTTGAATGGAGTCAAATACTCTTTTGTTGTCTATTTTCCTTCACTCAGCATAATTATTTTGAGGATCATTCCTATTGCTGTATGTATCAATAATTTGTTTCCTTTTATTCTAGAGTGACACTCCATTGTACAATAGTACTATTTGTTTATCCATTATCTTTTATTGATAAAATATCTGGATTGGTTCCAGTTTGGGCCTATTTTACATACATATATGGCTGCTATGAACATTCATGTAAGTGTTTTTGTATGGACATAGGCTTTCTTTTTCTCTTGGATAATAATCTAGGAGTGGAATGGCGGGTTCGTGTAGTAGGTATACATATAACTTAGGCTGACAAACTGTTTTCCAAATTGGTTGCAGCATCTGACATTCTCACCAATACTGTGTGTTTGAATTCCTCCACATCCTCCCCATTCCAATAAATATGTAGTAATACTTCACTGTCACTTTGTGTTTCTCTAATAATTATTGACCTCAAGCATCTCTTTATGTGTTTATTTGATATATTATCTTTTTGGTGAACTGCTTTAATATTTGCCTACTTTTAAAATTGAGTTCTATTTTCTTCCAGAGCTTTAGGAGTTCTCTGTTCTGGATACGATTCCTTTGTCAGATATAATTATTGCCAATATGTTTTTCCAACCCATGGCTTGTCTTTTTATTGTCTCATGAGTACTATCTCAAAGAGCAGCTGTTTTAAATTTTTATAAAATTCAATTTGTTTTATGAATTGTTCCTTTCATGTTACATCTAAGAAATGTCTGCCTAACCCAAAGTCAGAAAACTTTCCCCTATGTTTTCTTCTAGCAGCTTTATAGTTTAAGCTTTATATTTGGGTATGATCCATTTTGAGATATTTTTTCCAGATGGTGCAAGAAATAAAGTTGTTGTTTTGTTTTTCATGGAGGCAAATGAACATCCAATTGTCCCAGTACCATTTGTACAACAGACCATGCACTGAATTGATTTGAACCTCGGACGAAAATCATTTGTCCCTGTATATATGGGTCTATTTCTGGACTCTATACAGCTCCATTGATCTATTTGTCTGCCTTGCCACTAATAACATACTCTCCTGCTATTGTGCCTTTATAGTAAGTCTTCAAATAAATTAATGTTAGCTCTCCAACTTAGTTCTTTTTCAAATTTGTTTTGGCTGTTCTAGGTCATTTGCATTTGCATACGAATTACTTAATTTGCTTTATATTTCTATTAAAAAGTTTGCCTAGAATTTGATTGGGATCAATGTGGGGAATAGTGACATCTTAACAATGTAAACATTCCCAACCTACAGACAGGGTGTATCATTTTTTATATTCTTTAATTTCTCTCAAAAATACTATGTAGTTTTCAGTACACAGATCCTTCATGTGTTTTGTGGTATATCACTAAGTATTTCATATTTTTATGCTATTATAAATAGATTTTATTTTATTTGCTGACTGAAGTCAATGCTATTAGTCTATGCACTATATTTAGAATAACAACATTCTCATAGAGTTCTTCCATATATTTATATTTTAAATACACATTGCATATTATAAATACATAATATACTTTTATTTCTTTATATGTGAAAAATTATAGGGGTGTCAGGATGGCTTAGCCAGTTAAGCATCCAACTTTAGCACAGGTCATGATCTTGTGGTTTGTGAGTTAAAACCCTACACGGGGCTCACTGCTGTCAATACAGAGCCAGCTTCAGATCCTCTGTCTCCCTCTCTTTGCCCTTTCCCTGCTTGCTTGCACATGTGCACTCCTCTCTAAAAGATAAACATTAAAAATTATATTGACTTCTTTGAAATTCTTTTTAATATGTATTTTAAAAAACTTTAATATTTATATATTTTTGAGAGAGGCAGAGAGAGACAAAGTGTGAGCTGGGGAGGGGCAGAGAGAGAGAGAAAGACACAGAATCTGAAGCAGGCTACAGACTCAGACCTGTCAGCACAGAGCCCAATATGGGGCTCAAACTCACGAACCATGAGATCATGACCTGAGCCAAAGTCAGAAACTTATTAACCAACTGAGCCACCCAGGAGCCTCTGAAATTATTTTTAAGTAAAAAGTAGACTTATGGGGCACCTGGATAGCTCAGTCAGTTAAGCCTCTAACTTCAGAAGGAGGAGCCAAGATGGCGAAGAGGAAGGGAGCTCTGTAAACTTCCTCTGTCCCGTCTATCGAACTGAGAAGGACATTACTCTCATCTGCAAGAGTGGAAGGAGAAAATACAGACTCCAGAAAGAAGACAACCTCAAAGATACCTGAGTGAGTGAATGCGAAGTGGGGAGATTGGAAAATGGGCCAGCCCGAGACGGGCAGGGGAGGTGGGACCCCAGCCCAACGCAGGGCAAGCGCGTGGAGCTGAGAAACAAAGGGAAGAGACAGAGAGACTGAACACGCTCATAGTACAGTTTCTGGGGAAGAGGTAAAGAATGCTTAACTGTGCTTGGAGAGAAAAAATCACTCCATATATAACTGCTGGGCAGCCCGAATCCCGATCCCAGGTGGCGCAAGGGAAAGAACAGCTTCCAGTCCTACGCCATCTCAGTGGGGAATCAGCGGCCATGGCGGTGGCGCCAGCGCCAGGGGCACTCACTTCGACTTTGGTTTGGGGAGCAGGAGCACGCACCTCATTTCCATGGCACATCTCGCCCCCAGCATTGGCCAAGCGAATCCCGAATCCCAGGTACCAACAGGGAAAAAATAGGGCCCACACCTACACGATCCCGGCAGGGAGTTGGCGGCTGTGGAGGCCTGGACCAGGCTTAGGCTGCAGGAGGTCTCAGCTCATTTCCAGCAGCGCACAGTGCCTTGGGCAACAACTACTCGAAGCCAAGAGAGACTCATTTTTTCCCCATTGCAATCGTGATCCTGGCTGGGGGTGGGGACTCCACAGTTGGGTCTGTGAATGCCTGCACTTCACCTCCTGCTGCACATTTCGCCACAGGCAGGGGCAGCCAAAATCCCTGCCTGAGCCAAGACAAACTGATTCCTCCCCCTAAGAAGCCAGCCACCAAAGCAAATACATCTTATCTGTGGTAGCATAAACGTGCAAGGATTGGAACTTTGAACCCAGGCGGGCCAGGAAAATACAGGCTCAACTGCGGCACAAGGAGATCTGACTCATAAAGTGGCCTACTGTGTGTAGTTCAGTGGAGCTTGGCTAGCCACCTATCTAATATCTGCAGACACCAAGGTGGGGCCTCTGAGAGCAGCCTCCAGACCTACCACACCAAACTACGCCTATCCACGAAGGGGAGCTGCTGCTTTTTTTTTTTTATTCTGCACATTTTTCGTACTTGTTTCCTTGTTATTATTACTTTTTTTTTACTTAATTCTTTTAAATTTTTACTCCTTATTTTCCTTTCTCCTTTCTCCCTTTCTTTTTCACCTTCTTGCAATCCAGATATATTCTCCTGTATCTCATCCTTACCTCTCCTCTCAACTGGTCATACATTTTAGACTGTCCACTGTCCTTTGTTGTCTCTGACGCCCTTTTATTTATTTTTATTTTATTTTATTTTTATTTCTTTTACTGAATTCTTTTAAATTCTTACTCCTTATTTTCCTTTCTCCTCTCTCCCCCCTTTTTTCCCCACCTTCTTGCAATCCAGATATATTCTCCTATATCACATCCTTACCTCTCCCCTCAACTGGACATACACTTTTAGACTGTCCACTGTCCTTTGTTGTCTCCGACCCCCTTTTATTCTTTTTTGTTCTTTTCTCTTCTCATCTCTTTCCTTTCCATTTTCTTTCTTTTCTTTCCCCCTTTTAATGTGTTTGTTTGTTTGATTTGTCTGTGTGTCTGTATGCTTCTGTTCCCTCTGTGTTTGTCTGTCTGTTTTCCTTCTTAGGACTACACCAAGAAACAAGCCAAAGTGTGCATGACGGCGAGTCCCAAATAATGCTGAGTAGAAAAATAAAATATTCACAGGCACAACATGAGAAACCAAGAGACACCAGTAAGAGAATATTTCATGAAATGACAGGCCCTGCACAGTCAATAAGTCTCCTTCAACAGAGAAATATTAACAGGTGCACAGTGCACAACAAGCTATCTAAAGGTGACAAGAGACAGAAACCTAGTAAAAATGACAAAACGAAGGAACTCTCCCCTGAAGAACCTACAGGAAGAAGTCACAGCCACAGAACGGCTAAAGGCAGATCTAGAAAACATACCGGATCAAGAATTTTAAAAAACTTGTCATAAAATTAATTGCTGGAGTTGAGAAAAGCGTCAAAGAATCAACTGAGATAATTACTAGGTGCTTTGAAAATAGGTGTGATGAGTTAAAAAAAAAAAGGTTATAGATGAGGTGAATAACAAATTGGAGGCAGCCACCTCAAGGATTGACGAGGCAGAGAGAAGAATAGGTGAATTAGAAGATACAGTTATAGCAAAAGAGGAAGCTGAAAAAAAGAGAGAAATTAATCCAGAAGCAGGAAAGGAGAATTTGAGATCTGAGTGATACAATCGAACGGAACAACATCCGTCTCATAGGAATTCCTGAAGAGGAAGCAGAGAGAGAGGTCCTGAAGGGATACTAGACCAAATTATACCTGAGAATTTCCCAAATCTGGGAAAAGAAATAGATATTCAAATTCAAGAGGCACAAAGAACCCCCGTAAGACGACATTTGTATCGGCCTTTGGCACGACATATCATAGTGAAACTGGCAAAATATAAAGATAAAGAGAGGATTCTGAAAGCAGCTAGGGAGAAAAGGGCCCTCACATACAAAGGGAAACCTATCAGAGTGGTTACAGACCTATCTAATGAAACGTGGCAGGCCAGGAAGAATGGCAGGAAATCTTCAATGTGATGAACAGAAAAAGCATGCAGCCAAGAATCCTTTATCCAGTAAGCCTGTCATTCAAAATAGAAGGAGAGATAAAGCTATTCCCAAATAAACAAAAATTGAGAGAATTCATGACCAC
>NC_043710.1:85217192-85218571 GCF_006229205.1 Suricata suricatta | reverse complement strand
GGTTACAGACCTATCTAATGAAACGTGGCAGGCCAGGAAGAATGGCAGGAAATCTTCAATGTGATGAACAGAAAAAGCATGCAGCCAAGAATCCTTTATCCAGTAAGCCTGTCATTCAAAATAGAAGGAGAGATAAAGCTATTCCCAAATAAACAAAAATTGAGAGAATTCATGACCACCAAACCAGCCCTATAAGAAAACCTAAGAGGGACTCTTTGAGGGAAAAGTTGAAAAGAATACAAGGTGCCAGAGACACCACTAGGGAGAACACAATGAATCTAAACCCACATTTTTCAATAATAACACTGAATGTAAACGGATTGAATGCTCTAACAAAATGACACGGGGTAGCAGAACTTATAAAAAGACCTGAAGATACCTTCAGGTTGAAAGTAAATGGATGGAGAAATATCTATCATGCAACTGGAAGCCAAAAGCAAGCCGGAGTAGCCATACTTATATCAGACAAACTGGACGTTAAAGTAAAGGCAGTAACAAGAAATGAAGAAGGACATTATATAATTATTACAGGATCTCTCCATCAGGAAGAGCTAACAATTATAAATATTCACCAAAATCGGGAGCACCCAAATACAGAAAACAATTAATCACAGAAAGAAAAAATCTTATTGAAAAGAATGTACTAATTGCAGGAGACGTTAACACTCCACTGACAGCAATGGATACATCAACCAGAGAGAAAATCACTAAGGAAACAATGGACATGAATGACACATTGGAACAGATGGAACGGATAGATATATTTAGAACTCTGCATCCTGAAGAGAGGAAATTCACCTTCTTTTTGAGTGCACATGGCACATTCTCCAAGATAGATCACATACTGGGGTATAAAGCAGCCCTCCATAAATATAAATGAACTGGGTTCATACCATGAACATTTTCAGATCACAATGCTATGAGACTTGAAATGAACCACAGGAAAAAGTCTGGAAAACCTCCAAAAATTTGGAGGTTAAAAACCACCATAGTAAAGAATGAGTGGGCTAATCAGCCAATGAGAGAAGAAATTAAAAAATATATGGAAACCAACGAAAATGAAAATAGAACAACCCAAAATCTCTGGGACGCAGCAAAGGCAGTCCTAAGAGGAAAGTATATTGCAATACAGGCCAATTTCAACAAACTAGAAAGAGCGCAAATTCAAAATCTAACAGAGCACCTATTGGAACTAGAAAGGAAGCAGCAAGAGCACCCCAAACCCAGCAGAAGAAAAGAAATAATAAAGATCAGGGCAGAAATCAACAATATAGAATCCAAAAGAACAGTTGAGCAGATCAATGAAACCAAGAGTTGGTTCTTTGAAAAAATAAACAAAATCAATAAACCTCTAGCCAGGCTCCTCAAAAAAAAAAAAA
>NC_043710.1:85071091-85217092 GCF_006229205.1 Suricata suricatta | reverse complement strand
AAAAAAAAAAAAAGAGAGAGCACCCAAATAGACAAAATCATGAATGAAGAAGGATCTATTACAACCAATCCCTTAGAAATACAAGCAATCATCAGAGATTACTATGAAAAACTATATGCCAACAAACTGGACAACACAAAAGAAATGGACAAATTCCTAAATACACATGCACTGCCAAAATTCAAATGGGAAGAGATAGAAAGCATGGATAGACCGATAACCAGGGAAGAAATCGAATCCGTTATCAAAAATCTCCCAACAAGTAAGAGCCCAGGGCCAGATGGCTTCCCAGGGGAATTCTACCAGACATTTAAAGCAGAGTTCATACCCATTCTTCTCAAACTATTCCAAAAAATAGAAATAGAAGGAAAACTTCCAAACTCATTCTACGAAGCCAGCATCACCTTGATACCCAAACCAGACAGAGACCCAGCCACAAAAGAGAACTACAGACCAATATCCTAAATGAATACAGATGCAAAAATACTCAACAAGATACTGGCAAATCAAATTCAACAGCATATAAAAAGAATTATCCATCATGATCAAGTGGGATTCATTCCTGGGTTACAGGGCTGGTTCAATATCTGCAAATCCATCAACGTGACCCATCACATCAACAAAAGAAAAGGTAAAAACCATATGATCCTGTCGATAGATGCAGAAATAGCATTTGACAAAATACAGGACCCTTTCTTAATAAAAGCTCTCGAGAAAGTCAGGATAGATGGAACTTACCTAAACATTATAAAAGCAGTGTATGAAAAGCCCCCAGCTAATATCATCCTTAATGGGGAAAAACTGAAAGCTTTCCCCCTGAGATCAGAAACACGAGAGGTGTGTCCACTCTCACCACTGTTGTATAACATAGTGCTGGAAGTCCTAGCATCAGTAATCAGACAACAAAAGGAAATAGAAGGCATCAGAATTGGCAAATTAGTCAAACTTTCACTTTTTGCAGATGACATGATACTCCACATGGAAAACCCGATAGACTCCACCAGAAGCCTTCTAGAACTGATCCATGAATTCAGTAAAGTTTCAGGGTGGGGAAGAGTAATGTGTGTTATATGGAAACCAATTTGACAATAAACTATTAAAAATAATAATAAAAGAAACAGCAACAATACAGAAAGTAATTTAAGAAAATTTACAGATTTTTATGATCCAAGTGGGGGAAAATGCAAGATTGGAACATGCTTATGTACTGGTCGCGGCTATACTATTATGTACTGTCGTGGTGAATGAGCACAATTTATCTAAATCTTGTATCTCTAGATTTCTATAAATTTTAAATCACAAGATGATCCACTATCATTTTTTCTACAAGGAGATAAGTAGAAGCCACTACTGGTTCATTAAATTACCACTGAGATCTATTCTTTGCCCAGTATACCTAGGATTTGATCTAAGCTCAGTTATTAAACAGTAGAATAACAACGGACAAGTTGTTTAACCCCCATGCTTGAATTCTATCATTAGCAAGAGACAATAATAGAACCTTCTGCACAGATTTGTAAGAATTAGAGATTAATGAAAAGCACTTAGTACAGCACATTTAAGAAGCACTTTATTTGTAGTATAATATAGTCCCTCTTCACTTGAAATTATTTACCATTACAAATCAAAATTTACAGTATATGACTTCCTGAAACTTAACTAGAGAGATAATACTGTGCCGCATTTAATAATGAGTAATGAAAAGGCACAGCTTTGGAAGCCGTCCCCAAATATTTTCCTTTAGAATAAAGAATACTTTTTTGAAAATAAGTTATTTAGAGCTATATTAAACTCCTGTGCTCTGGATCTTTTTATTGTCCAAGAATTGCTTCTCTGATATTTGTACAGAAAAACACTCACATGACATTTGGGGTAACTATAAAAAATACAGAGCTGATCCTTTACCATTTTGTGGCGAACTAAGATAATGTGAGCTATATAAAATTCCAACAGTCTCTAAGTTATTCTATCCATAAGTTTAACTTAGTTTTAAGGAAGATTTCCTAGGAGGAAAAGAGAACATTTGCTAATCTAGGTTTAATTTCTCCTTTTATCTGTGCACAGGATAAACGACAGGAGGCCGCTTGGTGGTTCTCACATTTTGTGCTGAATAATTATCTAAAGAACTTGGTAAAGTTCAGATTCCTGTCCCCATCCCCCAAGATTTGATTGGTAATACCTTGCTTTAACATGTTTCTCAAGTCATTCTGATGCTAGCAACTCTCAGATAAAACCCTGAGAAACTGCCTAATCAAACAATCCTCAAAGATATTAACGTTTTACATTTGTGTTCTATCTTTTACCAGATACCTTAACTTGTATTTCTAACAAACCTCTACAGCCAGCACAAAAGCTGCTGCCATTTAGTTTTAAAAATAAGAAAAAAAATTAGTTACATTGGTTGGTTGGGTTTTTTTTGATTTTGTTTTTGTTTTTTTTGCTTTTAAGTACATTCTATGATGAAACACTTCAGAAACCAAACGTAAAAGATTATACATTTTAGGAAACAAAGTACAAACAGATTTTAGAATTTCTATAGTTAATATAATTTCATACTTCCTACTCTGAGAAGTTTAAGAAAAGAAACAGAGTTCTGGTATAATTTAAACACATGGATGAACTAATCCTTTTGTTTCTACAGCTAGTTTATGGTCTAAAACAGTACACCCACCAAAATTTGGCAAAACACTAAACTTTATCAACCAGTGGCTGATTAGCAGTGTTTACCTATTACCTACAGCACAGAGTAAGCACTATTTCTGGTTGTCTGAGGAACACCTGCACCAGAATCACATAAATAAAAATATGGTCTTATATCCTGTCTCACTATCACTGAAACAGAATTTGAGGGCTTAGGTCCTGGAACTTTATATTTTAACAAGATCCCCCAGTGATTTTTAAGTACACTGAGGTTTGAAAATCAGTGGTGAAGGAAGAGAAGAAAGAATTACTGGTAATAGAAGAATGAAAATAGCAGCATAACACCATTAAGTATATTAATAAATCCTATAATTTGGACTTTATTTGCAAATTATGACAACAATGCAATAGCACTACACACTTATTAAAGTGGCTAAAATCCAAAAACCCTGAGAACTATCAAATGTTGGTGAGAATGCTGAGCAGCGTCATTGCTGATGGGAATGCAAAATGGGACAACCACTTTGAAAGGCAGCTTGGTAGTTTCTTACAAAGCTAAACATAGGCTTACTATATGATCCAGCAACTGCACTCCTCGGTATTTACCCAAAGGAGCTGAAGACTTATATCCACATAAAAACCTGCACATGGATGTTTATAGCAACTTTATTAATAACTGCCAAAAACTGGAAACAACCAAGATGTCCTGTAATAAATGAATGGAAAAATAAACTCTGGCACATCCATAACAATGAATATTATTGACAGAAAAGGAATTTTCAAACCATGGAAACATATGAAAGAACTTTAAATGCATACTGCTAAGTGAAAGAAGCCAGCTTGAAAAGGCTACATACTGTATGACTATATGATATTTTGGAAAAAGCACAACTGTGAAGACAGTAAATCATTAGTAGTTCTCAGGAGTTATGAGGAAAGAAGGATAAAAAGGTAGAACACAGGGGTTAGGGCCGTGAAATTACTCTGTATGAAGCTGTAATGTTTGTTGATACATGTCATTACGCATTTACTAAAACCTGCAGAACTATACACCACAAAGAGTGAACCTTAATGTAAACAATGGGCTATTGTTAATAATAATGTATGAAATTTGGTTATTAATTATAACAAAAAAGCAAGCCCCAAAATTATTTCAATGATTGTGGGGTAGGATATGAAACTGACATTCTGTACCCATGTGATTCTGGCTCGGGATGTGAGGATCATTAGATCCTCAGACAACGCTTTTAGAAAGAGTACTCATTCTGTGCTGTCTATAATCACTGCAAATCAGCTGGTGGTCAGTAAAGATTAGCATTTTGCCAATGCTATACAACAAATGTATAAAGTAAGAGGTTAATAATGGGAGAAGCTGCATATGTGTCTGTGGGCGGGGGGGAGATTATATAAAACTCTGTGAACTACCTGGTCAATTATTCTGTAAATTTGTACTAAAAAATGAGGTCTAATTATTCTCTTAGATAATAATAAAATAACGTCATAACCCAGCAACTACCCAGCATTAGTTCACAGCAATACACAAGAAAGGCTTCCACACTGAGGCCGGTACCTTGTCAGGCCTTGAGAGCTGGCCAGAAAGGAGAAAGCAAACACACGTGACTGCAACAAAAGAAAAAGCAGAGTCCGTGTAACACCACATGAACACATCGAGCTGAGCAGGCCTGCAAGTGGAGGGCCTGCATACTAACATCACATTTCCAAAAAGTTTTCTAGCAGTGCTCAGAGCATGACACTACAGAGTTGGCCTCCATTCTGGGAAGCAGTGGCCCACATCCTTGCTCCCCTTTACTCTCTCTTCTGAGAACAGTCAGCTCTAAATGGTCTTGATTTCCAGGAAAACTACTGGAAGCTACCTCAAGGTCAAGCCCAGCCCCTACACATTATTAGCACAGGCTTCCTGCCTTGGAGGCTCCTCCCCCATGGTCCACTGACAAAGACCAATTTATAGTGTCTATCTGTATATCTAGGATCAGTGAAGTTAGGTAACTGAGGTACAGGACATTTCATGTCTGATCTGTCTGCCCCAGTAATCTGGACATCCTGTCCTCAGAAGATACACACAAGACTCTGCATTCCAAAGTCATCTCATCCAGGAAACCTTCCTAGAACTCCCAGGGAGTCCTGCTGGGCTCTGAACCTACCATGCATTTAAGAGGCTCTTGCCTTCCTTGTCCTGCCTTGGGGCATGAAGCTCAGAGCCCAGAGGGCCTTCTGCCATGAATGAAATGAAGGGCCCAATACCAGCCTATGAGAATGAAGTGGGCCCCTTCAGATGCTGCCCAGCTTCCTTGCCACCTGAGGACAGGCTTTGGGGGGCAGAGCACCCATGGAGCAGCCATTCCCAGGACTCCTTCCTCCTGAACCCCTCAAATTCTCAGCAGTCATGGCCAATGCCTTTAAGCCACCAGAGGCCAAGAGGATAGCTGGCTCAGGTATGGCCCGGCTCTTTGTCAAGTCTGTATGAGAGAGTCCCTGAAGGGCCTTCAAACCAGCCCTCAAGGGCTGGTTGGCACTTATGATGGGCTGAATTGTATATCCCCCCAAAATTCATGGTAATGCCCTAACCCCCAGGATCTCAGAATGTGACTGTATTTAGAGACAGGGCCTTTAAAGAGGCAATTAAGATTATATGAAGTCATATGGGTGTGCCTATTCTAACAGATGTCCTTACAAGGGATGATTAGGACACATAGACACACCTGGGATGTGTACCCATAGAGGAAAGAGCGTGCGAGGTAATGGTAAGAAGGTAGCCATCTGTAAGCTGGGCAGAGAGGTCTCAGAAGAAACCAACTCTAACAACACCTTGATCTTGGACTTCCCTCCAGCATGCCTGAGAAAATAAGTCCCTAATGTTCAAGTCATCCAGTCTATAGTATTGTTCTATGGAAGCTATAGCCAACAAATATAGCACCTAATAGACAAATGAAGGAAGAGATGAACCTTAGAAAGGGAAGTACTTAATAACAGAAAAAAACTCACAGAAAGTAATATTTATGATTATTACTTGTACTCTGGATTAGTATCACCCATCTATACCAGAATATATGAAGTTCCAGGAATTCAGACACAATTTACATTAGAGAAATAAAATATTTCAATATTAGCCTTCTAAAGGAGTCACATAAAAAGCATTCTCGTAAAGCATAAGTTTCTCGGGGCACTCAGGCAGCTCAGTTGGTTGAGTGTTCGGAGGCTTAATTTTGGCTCAGGTCTTGATCTCATCATTCCTGAGATCATGCCCAAGTTGAGCTCCACACAGACAGCACAGAGCCTGCTTAGGAATATCTCCTTCCCTCTCTCTCTCTCTCAAAATAACCATTAAAAAAAAAGAAGAAGAAGAAGAGGAGCACCTGGGTGGCTCAGTTGGTTAAATGCCCAACTCCTGATTTCACCTCAGGTCATGATCCCTTGGTTTCATGAGTTCAAGCTCTGCATGGGCTCTGCACTGACAGTGTGGAGCCTGCTTGAGATTCTTCCTCTCTCTCTACCCTTCCCCTGATCACTCACTCTTCCTCTCTCTCCCCCAAAATAAATGAATAAAATTTAAAAAAAGAACAAGTTTTTCTAATGATTTTAGAATCTTAACTGGCTTTTAAAAATTAAAATTATAAAATAGCCTGTGATTTAATATATCCACTGTGTAAAGTAAGGTGTACTAGTAACCTAAACAAGTGGTTTTCCTGTAACAGTATTCATACTAAGGCCCCCTGGGATGCTGCAGGATGCCCAAGGGAGGCTAACCAGACATGCTCCGTGTGGCATAAGGGCCAGTGTGCCTGATTTAAACTAATGAGGGCAGCTCCATTGTTGCCTTTTCTCACACTGAGGCTCTTTTTTTTTTTTTGTAAACATTTTTATTTATTTTTGAGAGAGAAAGAGAGAGAGAGAGGGAGAAAGACAGCATGAGCAGGGGAGGGTCAGAGAGAGAAGGAGTCACAGGATCTGAAGACAGGCTCAAGGCTCTGAGCTAGCAGTCAGCACAGAGCCTGACACGGGGCTCGAACCCATGAACCGTGAGATCATGACCTGAGCTGAAGTCGGACGCTTAATCGACTGAGCCACCCAGGCACCCCTCTCACACTGAGGTTCTGTGTAAGACTCTGAGTAATAATTCCACTGAGTTAATATATATACACATGGGGTACCTGGGTGGCTCAGCTGGCTAAGCGTCCAACTCTTGGTTTCAGCTCAGGTCATGACCTCACAGTTCATGAGTTCAAGCCCTGTACTGGGCTCTGTGCTGAAAGCACAGGTGCCTGGTCAGGATTTCTCTCCCCCTCTCTCTCTGCCCCTCCCTGGCTTGCTCTCTCTCTCTCTCAAAATAAATAAATAAATAAATAAACAAACATAAAATATAGACATGGGAATACCAATGGACTAAGCCATTATTCTAGTTATTTCAAACTTAAAAATCAGCAATCTCATCTATAATTACCATATACATGGAATAAATTAAAATTATCTTCCTCTCTCAAAAAATATTTGCGTAAGGAAGGGCATCTGCTCACCATTTAAAAATACCTAACAAGGGTAGAGAACATCACAAATAGCTTGAAGAGGAGTTTTTTTTCCCAGATAGAATATATTAATCATCACAGAAAAACATAACACATGGTAAGTGCAATGCTTCCACCAGTAAAACTATATGCTTTACAGCCCTTAGTCGGTTCATCTTTACATCATTCTTTGCTGGTTGCGAAGGAAAGATGTTCCTTTTAATAGGGCTGAAAACTGATGTGGATAAAGTTAATAATGAAAGTTAAATGCAGAAATCATGGTTAGTGCTCCTCAGTCAATGGGATGGAGCAGACGTGAATTTGAGACCCTACTCCATCACCTACTGATTAGGCATGTTGGCTGTTTATTAACCCTTTCAAATTGTTTCCCCTCCATAAAAGGGGTTGGTAGCTTTGTGAAGATTAAAGAAAACATTGTGTGTGTAAAGTGTTTCGAAATACTTTGCACATAGCAGATGCTCATACATGCCTTCCCATTCAACCGCCCCCTGCAATAAACCATGAGGCACTCTTATAAATGGACACGTATTTAGGAAGAGCAAAGAAGGTTGAACTGTGTGGATTATTTCCTTACAGAACCGGACTCCTTTTTTAACAGCGACATTTAAAACTACTCCTGGTTTTATAGGTAACCTCCAATGCCCACAATCAACTCCTCTTCTCAAATGCATATCCCAACATGAACTAAAAAGAAGTGACTGCCCTTCCAAGACCAGTTAGGATGAAAAACAAACTGCAGTGACATATAAAAAATTTTCACTGTCAATCACAAAATCACAAATAAATACTTAAGTTTAAAAATCTGTTTTTAGTTTAAGTAATTTGTTTGGCAATAGGCTCATTTTTAACAATTGTTTATTTATATACTAATTTTTAAAAGAATAATCTGTTTAAGCTAGAACTAATTTGTGGACTCTAAATAAAAGAATTAAGAAGAGGGTGCCTGGGTGGCTCAATCAGTTAAGCATCTGACTCTTGATTTCAACTCAGGTCGTGACCTTGCAGTTCGAAAGTTTGAGCCCCTTGTTGGGCTCTGTGCCAAACTGCAGTGTGGAGCCTGCTTGGAATCTTCTCTTTCCCTCTTGCTCTCTGCCCTTTCCCCTGCTCATGCTCTCTCCCTTTCTCTCAAAAATGAATAAACATTTTTTTAAAGTTAGGAAGAGAAATCTATACTGAGCATTAGGAAGAGAAATCTATATCTAGCACAAAGTCAGATCTCAATAAATATGTCACATGAGAGAAGGGAAAACCTGCTACCATTTTTACAATAATATAATTAAAATGTTAAGAAGGACTAGAAGAATTATAAGTGGAACTCTCCAATTAAGAAGAAACTAAAGTACAAAGGAAACAGATGACTTGTCTAAGATTATAAGAAAGGTAGCAATATCAAGAAAATGACATAACTGACATTTTAAATCCAAATTTATTTTTTATTATCTTTTAGACCGTAAAGTTTATATAAGCTCATTTCCATGAACATGGAGAATTGACCCCTTAATAGAAAAAAAAAAACCTTAGTCTTCTATTTAGTTTTATATTTAATCAAAAGCACCAATTATGCACAGCAATTAAGATAAAGCATCCCAATTATACAAACAAGAAAATTTGTGGTATAATATGGATAAGATTGCTCTGGTCTTAATCATCAGATTAAATTGCCATGGATGCTTTTATAATAAAGTAATCAATAAAATTAAATTTGTAAAAAAAACAGATTAATTACACTTAAAAATCAACATTTTTGAGTGAAAAGTATGTATCAGGTCTGTTCTATGTACTTTATATATTTTATCCTCACACCTTTAATCTTTACTATAATCTTATGAAACAAATAGTCCTACTATCCCCATTTTACAAATGAGGAAATTGAGGCACAGAGAAGTAAAGTATGCTCAGGATAACACAGGATAAAACCAAGGCAATACGGCACCAAAGCCATGCGCTTAAGCACCAGGCTATCCTGTTTTTAATAGTCTGTATGATTATTTTTATAACAAAATATATTTTATAAAAACCTAATACTAGTTTCTGATTAATATGTAGTTAAAGCTCAAGATATTTATGTAACAGTTATTAATATTTCTAACTATATAACATGAGCATTTTTTTATGTAACATTTCAGAGACATTTAGTATAAAAAGACCAGAAAACTCCACAGGTTATACACTAAGGATATAATTTTAAGGCATTTTCAGGTGCTCTTCTACAGATAGTTTTAAAAGATAAAAGAAAACCTATATATCCTATGGAAATTGGTGTTAGTCAATCTAAAAGATGTCATTATCAGTTCTCAAATTATTTATTATTCAAGCTACATATAAAAAAAGAAATAAGATTGCTTTAGATTCTGTTGCTAGTCTGCAATTAACGTATTGTTTATATTAACAGTTATAACACATTTTTAAAGAAAAATATTGATCAAACTTAATTTAGAGATTAGAAAATATAGAACCACCTGGGTGGCTCAGTCAGTTAAACAGCCAGCTCTTGGTTTCAGCTCAGGTCACGATCTCACAGTTGGGGAGTTTGAACCCTTCATTGGGCTCTGCCCTGACAGTGCAGAACCTGCTTGGGATTCTCTCTTACTCCCTCTCTCTCTGCTCCTCCCCTGCTTGGGCTCTCTCTCTCAAAATAAGAATAAATAAAATTTAAAATATAAACATGTGAGGGGTGCCTGGGTGGCTCAGTCAGTTAAGGGTCTAACTTTGGCTCAGGTCATGATCTCACGTGGGTTCGAACCTCTGTGCTGACAGCTCAGAGCCTGGAGCCTGCTTCGGATTCTGTGTCTTCTTCTCTCTGCCCCTCCCCCACTTGTGCTTTGTCTTTGTCTCTCAAAAATAAATAAATGTTAAAAAAATTTTTTTAAATATGTGTGAATCATGATTGCAAATCAATATTAAAAGCAAGGCAGAGTCACAGGCCTGATAATCTAAAAGTGGTAATCAGACCTGCAATTCTGGTCATAACTTTGGTCATATCACCATTTAAAGAAGGAGATAAAAAAAACACAAGAGTAACTAGAAAAAAATTCCAACTCTAATATGCGTATATTTCTACCTCCACTGACAAAGTCCACTCACTGCCAGTACGTGTTGTAAAGAGAAATAAATATTACTGAAGAATAAAGAAAAAGCTTTTTTATTTTTTACTTCTTCACACCTTACTTGTTGCCTACCTGAAATCCATGCTTGCCTCTCCACCATGTGCTCAACACCTTTGGGGGCATGTCAATAACAGAAACAATGTCTCCCACCTACAAGAAAAAATTTAAGTGAAATATTTTTAGTCAAATTTTAAAACAATTGTTATACATAACAATTGAACCATAACAAAAAGTAAAGTACTACTCTCATTCTGTGGCTCATTATTTCTGGAAAAATGTAACACTTCCTTCTGTAAAGAATTTAATAATCTTGACCTGTAAAGAAGAGATCTAAAAAAAGGTAAGTTAAGTGGCTAATCTATGTGTAATAACTTCAGAAAGCCAGAGAAATAAATGGCACATGATTTTGAATGTCAGGCTGCATACCACCCCCTCCACTTCTGTTAAAATGCTGTCACTACTGCTACTGGGTGTGATCAGATCCACCTACAAGTTTAAAATACTCATACGTAGAACCACCACAACTTTTATGCACACACGTTAGTGAGTGCTGGCCATGGGTCACGTACTAGGCTGCGCACTTGATATATCTTATTGAATGATATATCAAAGGCCTAAAGTGTCTAAAATTACTTGGTTTTTCTTAGTAAGTATAAAATTTGACAAACTAGTGAGTTTGTACAATTTTTACAAAATCATAAATATAAAAATAATAGTTTTGAATATACTTAATGAAAATTATATTCTTCAATCAAAATAAGTGATTATCTCTGTGATAAAACATAGTTAAGTGCTTTAGAGCAATGTTACTGTGGTATACATATTCTTTTAAAATCTTTGTATATTTACAACTAATTTTTCACATCATGAAAGAGTCAATTTCACAAAGCCATATTTGGTCATAGACATGGCATCTTTTAAGCATACATCCCTCTATGTATGGAACCTAAAAATTTATACTATTTTTTCTTAAACTGAATAACTGTAAGAAAACTGTAAAACTGTAAGTTTTTTGTCTCTCACCACCCAGTATTAAAGGAAGAAACTTCACTCCCCTCCTTTTACATATGACTGAAAGAAATGTTCATTTCACTTTTCATCTACTCTTTAACCCAATCTTTGAACAGTGAGGAGAAAGTATCATTGGGTATTGTATTTAGGTATTAAAAACACAAAAACAGAACACTGAGACCTGGCTTTTAAGAAGGTCATGTAGACAAACAGGAGAACAATTATGATTCAGTGTCATAAATAAATGTCAGATGTAAGCTATGAGAACAGTTCAGAATGACATTCAATCTAGGCTATTTGGGGATAGCTAGTTGCATGGGGTAGGGACAAGATCAAGGATGACTTCCTAGAAGAAATGGAGACAGTTAAGCTGAATTTTCAAGGATGAGTACAATTATTAAATAAAAATGGATGTCATCCTAGGCTGAAAGACAATAGAGTATGGGAAAAGGGCCTGAGCTGACACACAGAGTCTCTAGTCATTTACCTCTAAAGTCAATTCGTCAGGGGCCCGAGCAGTGTACCTCTTGATAACGTGGGCAGCACCAACAGCAGGAGTGTTAATGGATGACTCCTCATGAACTAGAAGATGATTTCCTTTATTATCAATCTACAACAAAGAAATTGAACTATGAGAAAAAGATAGGGGACTTGCAAAAGTTTCACTATCTGTAAAAGATGTTCAATTTGATTTAGAGAAACCATAATCCAAAGAATCTCAAAAAAAAGAACTACTATTTATGGAGTACTTAATATATGTCAGTCATTGTGCTGTGCATGTAACATATGATTTAGTTTAATGCTCATAAATCTAAAAGATACTTAGCATCTTTATCATCACTTAAAGATGAAGATGCTAAGCTAAAAGAGCTTCTGTAACTTATGAGAAATTAAATACAATAAAACCTTGGTTTGCGAGCATAATTCATTTTGGAAATATGCTTGTAATCCAAAGTGAATTACTTGTATATCAAAGTAATCACTTCTATATCAAAGGAAATTTCAAGAACCATGAAATTGTGATCACAATTCACATTGATGATCACATGATGTTCAACATCACATACTACTCATATTGTAAGACATCGCTCATTTATTAAGTTAAAATTTATTAGAAATGTTTGGTCATCTTGTGAAACAGTCTCAGAACAAGTTACTTGCAATCCAAGGTTTTAGTATAATTTGTCCAAGATCATACAGAAAATAAAAGAAAAACCTATTATCTCAATGCAAGTTGGCCTAGTGCTGAATTCCATGTTCTTTCTACTTTCCATTGTGACTTCCAAATTTCTACTGGGAGGAGAGAATAAATACACAAATTAAGGAGAAATACTTAACATATTTTCTGGATACTGTATAACACTCAATGCTTAATCTTAAATTGGACTCTTCAAAAGGTTGTCTTTCATTCATAAATATTTGAAAAATATTTTCAGTTACTAAGGCAATTAAAAAATATATATATATATCTTGCTAAATATATACTTAATACATTAAAGACCAAATTAAGAGGTGCCACTGTAATTCACAAGACTTATTAAAATTAGTTTCTTGGATTCTCAAAGAAAGACATATTGGAGATAAAAAAAAATACTTAACATATCACATATCTATCCTTCCAAAAGATGATCCATTTCTTTGATTCCTGAAACCCGATAGCTATAAAAATTAAATTAATATTAAATTTCTTACGTTGACAATTCAAAAATAAATTTTGATAAGAAGTGAATTAGAAAATACCTCCATCCAAGTAAGGGCAGGTCCACAATTGATCTTGTTGCCAGCAATAGCTGAAAGGCGGGAGAGGTAAGCCATAAGCATCTGAGTGATGGACTAAAGAGAAAGAAAAGATTCAGTGGTAACTCGAAGTCAAGACACTGCACTCTCTATCCTAGTAACTGGTATAAACTGGTTGTTTCTGAGGGGAAAACTGCAGATTTTAGGCATTTAATAATTATAGGGAATTGTTCACAGAGGCTTAAGAGTTCCCAGAAGTGAAACCACTGGCACTTACATAGAAATTCCCTGTCTTGTGAAGAACTTTAACTGCTAGCTCCTCATCATCAGGGTGTCATAATATTATATAGCTTCTAATTTTATTGCTCTCTCCCTCTCATACTGAAAATGTAAAAAGATAATTACAGCAGAGACATAGTTGGTTTTTCTGCCAGTTTCCCCCTGGCTACTTTGAACCTCTCTAAGACATGCTGTAAGCTTCCAGACCTGCAGCTGCAGAACAGCCATGTTCACATGTGATCCCACACCATGAGTCTCTGGATTGGTCCAGAAATGTGACCAAACATTAGCTGGCCTAACAAGAGTTACTGTAGGAATTAGGAATTAAATTGCAAAATTTCAACTCATTCTAGCAGCTGTCTTTTTATTTTAAATTTATTTTTGAGAGACAGAGAGACAGCATGAGCAGGGGAGGGTTAGAGAGAGAGGGAGACACAGAGTCTGAAGCAGGCTCTAGGCTCTGAGTTAGCTGTCAGCAGAGTCGATGCAGGGCTCGAACCCACAAACCGTGAGATCATGACCTAATCAGAAGCCGGATGCTTAACTGATTGAGTCACTCAGGCAACCCTAGCAGGTGTCTTAAAAAAAAGAGAGATTAAAGACTTGGGACCTTTTAGTCATGGACATGTTCTGAGACAGCTGGAGAAAGAGAAAAGGAACAAAGAGACCAAGATGGGAATTGGAGATAGACTTCTAGATTTTCTGTGATACAAAAAAATCTGTGGTTTTAGGATTTTCCTGAGACCCTGTTCCTGTGTCAGTTCTTTCATGACTGATGATACCTCTATTTTGTCCTTCCTACCTACTTAATTGCCTTGAAATTACAGATTTGAAATGGCTTCCCCTCAGGACTTGAAATGTATCTGCACTATTTTCAAGCAGCTATTGAGTCTTAATGTCAATATAATTCTTGTTCTTTTTTTTTTAAAGCATGTTTTTTTCCACTCTGAAAGCTTTTTGGGTTCTCTTTTTTGGCTTTTTTAAATTTCACCACAGTTTCTAGATGCATGTCTTCTCAGTCATTATATTTAGCACTTAGTGGGCTCATTTGACCTGAAACATGCCTTTCTTTAGTTTTAGGGAATTTTCTTAAAATAATTTTTAGCTACTTCCATCTACTGTATCCTGCTATAACTCCTGGAAGAGGGAAGTAGGAACTTAAGGATCTATTCTCTGATTCCCAACTGTTCTCGCACAACTTTTAGCTTTCGTTCCCTCATGGGACTGTGTAGTTTATAAAGTTTTCTCTCCCAGCTCACTAATGCTCTCTTCATTTGTGTCCATTTTGCACACAGTCCAGCTCTTCAGGTTTGCTATGACTAAAATTAATTTAAATAAGTATACATTCATTTCTAAGATGTCTGACTTCTTTGTCTTTATAAAAACCTACTCTCATTCCATGACTGTGATTCCCTCTTCTCTTTCTGTGGATAATAGCCTTGCTACTGAAAGCCCTCTGTTTGCTCTTCTCAATTTCTTTATTTATTTGGCTTTTACGATTAAGATTTCTAGGAGTGCCTGGGTGACTCTATCAGTAAATTAAGCATTAAACTTCAGCTCAGGTCAAGTTCACACAGTTCATGAGTTTGAGCCCCACGTCACGCTCTGTGCTTAAAAGCTCAGAGCCTGGAACCTGCTTCAGATTCTGTGTCTCCCTCTCTCTCCTCCCCTCCCCTGCTCATGCTCTGTTTCTCTCTCCTTCAAAAATAAATACACACTAAATAATTTTTTAAAAAAGATTTCTAGTTTATCTGTCTTCTTCAATACACCTGTACATGTTTTTCATGCTGAATTTGCTCATGCCCATAAATCTTATCCCATCTACTTTCAAAGATGATTTCATGGTTGTGAGATCAAGCCTCATGTAAGGCTCTGCGATGGTCATGGAGCCTGCTTAGGAATCTTTCTCTCCCTCTCCCTCAAAAATTAAATAAAACAAAATAAAAATTCCTCACAATTTTGAAGGTTTTTATTTTCTGATATTATAAAGACTCTCTTCCCATTTACATTTTTTAAATCTTTTTTTACTAGAAATTTGGCAGGTAGAACTAAGGGCACAGATATGGCACACCATGGTAAGATATGCCTTTCTTTAAGTATTAGTGAGGTCAACATTTTTATATATTTTTGCTTCCGTATTTTATATTCTCTTTAAAGAATGGTCTGCTCACATATATAGCCCATTTATATATTATGAATTTTTAAATAAAATTACACACCAACCTTATTTTTTTCAGCTTCATATATAGTTTATTGTTAAATTGGTTTCCATATAATACCCAGTGCTCTTCCCCCACAAGTGCTCTCCTCCATGACCTTCACCCTCCCTTTCCTCTCCTCCTTCAGCCCTCAGTTTGTTTTCAGTATTTTCAAGCGCCTCTCATGATTTGCCTCCCTCCTCCTAATTCTTATTCCCCCGTCCCCGCCCCATGGTCCTCTGTTAGGTTTCTCCTGATAGACCTATGAGTGAAAATATATGGTATCTGTCCTTCTCTGCCTGGCTTATTTCGCCTAGAATGACACCCTCGAGGTCCATCCACTTTGCTACAAATGGCCATATTTCATTCTTTCTCATTGCCATGTAGTATTCTACTATATATAAAACACATCTTCTTGATTCACTCATCAGATGATGAACATTTAGGCGCTTTCCATGGCTATTGTTGAAAATGCTGCTATGAACATTGGGGTACATGTGCTCCTATGCATCAGCACTTCTGCATCCCTTGGGTAAATCACCAACAGTGCTAGTGCTGGGTCACAGGGGAGTTCTATGGATAGTTTTCTGAGGAACCTCCACACTGTTTTCCAGAGTGGCTGCACCAGTGTACTTTGCCACCAACAGTGTGGGAGGGTGCCCGTTTCTCCACATCCTCACCAGCATCTATAGTCTCTTGATTTGTTCATTTTAGCCACTCTGACTGGTGTGAGATGTTATCTCAGTGTAGTTTTGATTTGTATTTCCCTGATGATGAGTGATGTTGAGCATTGTTTCATGTGTTTGTTGGCCATCTGGATGCCCTCTTTGGAGAAGTGTCTATTCATGTCTTCTGCCCATTTCTTCACTGCATTATTCAGTTTTTGGGTGTGGAGTTTGATGAGTTCCTTGTAGATTTTGGATACTAGTCCTTTATCTGATATGTCATTTGCAACTATCATCTCCCATTCCATCGGTTGCTTATTAGTTTACTTGATTGTTTCCTTTGCAGTGCAGAAGCTTTGAAACTTGATGAGGTCCCAAGAGTTCAGCTTTGCTTTTGACTCCCTTGCCTTTGGGGATTGATTGAGTAGGAAATAGCTGCGGTCCAGGTCAAGGAGGCTGTTTCATGTTTTCTTCTCAAGGGTTTTGATGGTTTCCTGTCTCACATTCTGGTCCATTTTGAGTTTATTTTTGTGTATGGAGTAAGAAAGTGGTCTAGTTTCATTCTTCTGCATGTTGCTGTCCAGTTCTCCCAGCACCACCTGCTAAAAAGGCAGTCTTTTTTCCATTGGATAACCTTTCCTGCTTTGTCAAAGATTAATTGGCATACATTTGTGGGTCCATTCTGGGTTCTCTATTCTATTCCATTGGTCTATGTGTCTGTTTTTGTGCCAATACCATACTATCGTGATGATGACAGCTTTGTAGTAGAGGTTAAAGTCTGGGATTGTGATGCCTCCTGTTTTAGTTTTCATCTGCCATCTTGCCTCTCTCCCCCAACCTATTTTAATTCTAAACATTTTACAAGGAATTAAAACTTTTTCAGTATAAAATAATTAAATAATCCCAAGAATGGTGGCACCCCAAGCTCTGCTTGAACCAAGCTCTGCAAGCAGCTTCCTTGAGTCCCATCTCCTTGTGCCATGGGCGAGCCAAGCTGTATTTTCACAATCCCACCTCACTGGAGATGAGATGCACTCCCTCGGGTGCTGGCGGTGGCTGGTCTCACAGCCGGGATCTCATAGGGGTAAGGAGCTGTTTCCATTGGCACCACCAAGATTGCGTCGCCACCACCAGAGATGAGGTGCGCTCCCACAGCAGCCAGCCATTCAGTCGCGATTGTGTAGAAGTGAGGCCTGTTTTTCTGGTGCCACCCGGAACTGGTGTTGCTGCAGGCGGTCGGCCACCTAGCTTCAATCGTACAAGGGGAGGGGTCTGTTTTTCCGCCCCCCGCCCCCCCACTGCTGCTGAGCCCAAGGAAGAATTCGCCAGCTACATGGGACGGGTTTCTCTCCTTGAGCCCAGCGGTTATATATGGGGTGACAATCTCTCTGTCCTGGCTAAGTTCTTTATCTCTTCTCTGGAGACATTACTATGAATGTTTTCAGTCTCTCTTTCTCTTCCCTTTGTCTCTCTGGGGCTCCACTCACTTTCCCTGTGTGGTTTGGGGCTCCCACCCCCTCAGCATCTCCAGGGACCAGCCTGTTTTTTTAATTTCCCCAGTTCGCACTCACTCAGGCATCTTTGATGTTGTCTTCTTTCTGGAGTCTGTGTGTTCTCCCCCCACTCTTGCAGATCAGAGTATTGATGCTTCAGTCCTTTTCAGTTTGATAGATGGAGGCGGGCAAAGATTATAGAGCTCCTTACTTCTCTGCCATCTTGCCTCTCTCCCTAAACCTATTTTAATTCTAAACATTTTACGTGGAATTAAAACTTTTTCAGTTATAAAATAATTAAACAATCCCAAGAATAATCCTGAGTGTTAAATATAAGCTTTTATTTAGTATACAGGCAAAACTTTCTAATTTACATACAGTGATTAATGCTGCGAAATACTAAATGCTTACCTCTGGACTATCCTTCAAAGCATCAGAACGGGGAAGCTCTGAGAGTTGGGAGAATCGTCGGTCATAAATACATAAATGAAGATGTTTATCAAGTACCCGAAAATCTTCATAACTTCTTTTAACAATCCAACTTTTACCCTATGGGTAAGAAAAAAGGACCCTTATAATCTGACTCTATTAGAAAATGTTTATGAATCAGGCCTTATTCTATAATGGTATTATCATGAGACTTTGTATTTTCTAGTGAAAAGCTTCTATCAACTTGTTAGTAAACAGGTAAATAATGTAGTTACACTACATCAAAAGGTCAATAATGGAAATAAGATAAAACTTTCCACTCTCTTTACTGCTGGTCAAAGTCCACTGGCTCTCTGGGAGTAGTAACTGTGACATGGTAAGATAGCATGCACCCTTAAAGCCACAGAAAGAACCATAAAATAAGTTGAGGGGGGGACTATAATCAAAAGTTAAGGAAAAACAAAACCAAGTTATTGCTAGGTATCGTGAACATTTTCTATGACTAAGACTGGAAAACCAAAACCACTAAAGTCCTCATCAATACATAGTCAATATGCATCTATTATCTAGAACACATATTCCTTCCCCATTTCCCAGGCTTTCTTCCTTGCCTTGCCCAATCTCAAAAATGAAAATCTGGGGTGTGTAGTCGGCTCAGTTGGTTGAATATTTGACTCTTGATTTTGGCCCAAGTCATGATCCCAGGACTGTGGGATTGAGCTCCACCTTAGGCTGTATGCTGAGTATGGAACCTGCTTAAGATTTTCTCTCTGACTTTCTCTATTTATCTCTCTTTCTCTCTGCCACTCTTCCCACTTGCTCTCACTCCCTCTCTAAAATAAAATTGGAAAAAAAAATGAAAATCCACTCCCAGAGCATATTTATTATTACATTCTACCTTATAATTTTTTCTCAATGCTATCACTTCCTCTAGCCCAAATTTAGTAGGGATGAATATCATTTTTTACTGGGAATACTGCTAATTGTCTTCACCTTTGATCTCCCCTGCTCCTCTTCCCACTATTACAAAATACAAAGCATATCAGGTGACACTGTCAAAAATCCTTCAAAAGCTCCCTTGGGTCAGCACTGATGAGCAGGTCGCAAATGTACACCATTTAGTTCTGCAATTTTACCTAATTTTATACAGAGGCTCTCATCTCATAAAAATCTACAAGGAAGCCCTCAGAGCAACCATCTCAGAACTGAAGAAATGCTTTTAGTGTAGATCTTCTCCATGTGCTCCAGACAAATGGGCCAGAAGCAGAATGTACCACTCCATACGAGAGAGATGTGAATTCTACACACAGGTATATTAAAACTAACATGATCAACTTGTATAATCTTACTCTGGACTGAAATTCTCTATCACATACATGGAGAACAGTACCAACTCCCTGTCTGAGAGCGTTTTTAGAATGAATTAAGACAAAACATGTGGCAGAGCCTTTTAAAGAACAGTGTCTTGGTCACTATTCTAAGACACGCTAGTTCTATGAGTCTAAAATGAGATCCAGTTAATTGTGATGATCAGCCTGAACTGGGAACCACCAATCCACAGGATAAAGTCCTAATATACTTGCACAGACCCTGGTTTTCATCATCTAGGTTCTGTCTGAATTTATACTCTGATCTCAGTCATTACTCCTCCGTGCCCTTTATTTGCCTGCAGTTATGCTCAATTACTTGCATTTATTCAGTTTATGAGATGTTTGGTACCTTTATTGCCTCCCTGATCTTTAACTGCTGCTTCTCTGGCTATGGAAATTCATTCTTTTACTCTTTGCTGAAGTAAGTGCCTTTGTTTTCTCAGTTCTAATACTGTATTCTAACCTAAAGATTTCCTAAATAACCACAGGGAGTTAAATACTGGATCCTTTGGGATGGGGGGAAAAAAATAATAAAGGCAGGAAAAAAAAGGAAAAACTTAGCATATAGTTGCAATTATTTTCTCTTTTGTATTTTTTAAAACAAAGCAACACTTCAAATACCAGAAAAGTATACAAAATACTTTATCACATACTTTTATCTCTATCACAGGGATTAAACAGACGTTAACTTTTTTGTCTCAAACCTCTGGATGTTATTTTATTTATTTATTTTTCTAATTTTTATCTTTATTTATTTTTTGAGAGACAGAGAGAGACAGTACGAGCAAGTGAGGGACAGAGAGAGAGGGAGATACAGAGTCTGAAGCAGGCTCCAGGTTCTGAGCTAGCTGTCAGCACAGAACACAATGCAGGGCTCGAACCCATGAACTGTGAGATCATCACCTGAGCCAAAGCCGGACGCTTAACCGACTGAGCCACCCAGAAGCCCCTGGATGTTATTTTAAAGAACCAATTACTATAGATACAAAGCACCATTCTTTGTTCTCCTTCTAAAGGTAAAGACAGGAGCTGATGTCCATTGTTATCATGCATAAGTGCATTTTATACCTTTACCATATATGCGTGTATGCAGTACTTTTTCCAAAACAAGTAAGATTTTAGTTGCTTCTCTATGAATCTAATCACAAATTAAGTAATTTGTTCAAAGCCTCAGGTATGTGAGAAAGTAGAAATTAAAATACATGTCAAATAGGGGCGCCTGGGTGGCTCAGTCAGTTGAATGTCCGGCTTTGGCTCAAGTTGTGATCTCATGGTTCGTGGGTTCAAGCCCCACGTCGGGCTCTGTGCTGACAACTAGCTCAGAGCCTGGAGCCTGTCTTCAGATTCTGTGTCTCCCTCTCTCTCTCTGACCCTCCCCTGCTCAAGCTGTCTCTCAAAAAGAAATAAAAAATATTTTAAAAATTTTAAAAATACATGTCAAATAAAAATAATTTAAATTTTCATCTGAACAAGGTTTTATGTCCATCATCCATAGTATTTTAACTCTATTCATTCTATCTTCTGACTTGATTAGGCCTAAAGTGGTTTGTTTTTTTTGTTGTTGTTGTTTTGTTTTGTTTTTTTAATGTATATGGGGAGGGCACCTGGGTGGCTCAGTTGGTTAAGCCACCAAATTTGCCTCAGGCTCAGGTCATGATCTAGTGGTTTGTGAGTTGGAGCCCCACATGGGGCTTTCTGCTGTCAGCACAGAGCCCTCTACAGAGCCGCTGTCTCTCTTTCTCCACCCTTCCCCGACTTGCATGCGTTTGCTTCTTCTCTCTCTCTCTCTCAAAAATAAACATAAAAAAAGTATGTGGGGGAGCCTAGGTGGCTCCATTGGTTGAGGGTCCAAATTTGGCTCAGATCATTATCTCTTGGTTTGTGAGTTTGAGCCCAGAATCGGGCTTGCTGCTGTCAGCATATATAGTCTGCTTCTGATCTTCTGGCCCCCTCTCTTTCTACCCCTCCCCCCCGCTCATACTCACTCACTCTCTCTTCCAAAAATTAAAAATAAAAAAACCTCTAAAAAACAAAATAAAAACATATATGAATACTTTAGGTACAGCAAGGTCTAATTTGAACAAGTGACCACACCTTATTTACATTACCTGCACAGATCCTGAATATATATACCTAAAATAAAGAAACAGCTAAGAACTTGATTATAAGACAGAATGTCCTAATTGTGAATCCTAGTGTTTAAGAACTGAATGAAGCAAATTAATGTAAATGATTAGTAGTGTACCAGTTAACAGAAATGGCTCAGCACATGCTGGCTATTTCTATTCTTTATTGATTTAGAGAAATTGTTCTCAGCCAAACATTTAGAATAAGAAAGCAGAGTTTCCAAACAAAACCCCATGGTATTTAGCAGAACAAATGACTGGTCACCAAAAGCTGAGTAATTCAAAAGAAAAAGAACACTTTTACTGATTACTTTCAAGTACATCAGGTTTTCAACTAGAGAAGTTAATATATCTTTAGAGGTCAAAGGTTGTTTTCCATACTGGCTGAATTTCCAACTTTAATTTTGGAAAGTAAATCTTAAATTTAATATCATTATCTGAAAATAACCCATAGATTCTGGTGACATTTTTGTTTTGTTTTGTTTTCCTGTTCTCTTTTAGAAGAAAATGTAACATCAGGATTTTAAATCACTAGTACAAAGGCCAAGCAATCAATCAGGATCAACTCTAAACATGTAGATAGTTATTCCACTGTATTGGAAGTAAGGAGAGAAATAATCTGACAACTTGGTACATTCACATCTATTCCTCCTTTCAAGCCACCAGACTAAGGGAAGTAGTTAATATACAGAAAACATAGTACTACATGTGTTGCTACCTGGTGCTTTTAGAATAGAAATTGGCTCCACTCTTAATCCCTTTTTCATTAAGCAGTCCTCACTAAATTAAGAATATTCTGACATATTGTAAGGTATTAGGGACTGAATATTTGCATCTCCCCAAAATTCGTATGTGGAAACCCAAGCCTTTAATATGATGGCATTAGGAAATGGTTCCTTTGGGAAATAATTAGGATGAGGTGAGATCTTGAGGGTGGAACCCTCATGAATAGGATTAGTGCCCTTAGGACTTAGGAGCGCTAAGAGAGCCTGCTTCTCCTCTACGCTCTGCTACATGAGGTTATGAGGTCAGCTGTTTGCATCTAAAAATTGGCTCTCACCAAGACTTTGCCATTCTGACCTTCTGATCTCAGACTTCCAGCTTCCAGAACTGTGTGAAATAAAATTCATAGTGTTTATAAGGTACCCAGCTTATGGTACTTTGTTAAAGCACCCCAAACTAAGACATAAGGTAACATTTGGCCCCTGGAATATCACTTTCCCCGTGGCATACAAAACAGACTTCCAGATCTACATGATTGTGAAACAGAAGGAAGAGAGAAGAAAGAAAACAATGAGGAAAGAAGTAATCAGTAATGCAGGATTTAAATTTAAACTACTATGTGCTACGTGCTAGGTAGACCTTAGGTAACTTCTAAACCTCAATTTACTCATCTATAAAATAGGGAAGTTAACAGTACCTGTGGTTGTTGAAAGATTAAATGAAATAATGCATGTGAGTTACTGAGCACACTGCCTGCCAACCATTCACTAAACATTCATTATCACCACTGATATTTTTCTCACTGGTACAGCTGTCTGGCACAAAAATACCTTTTGAATATTGTATTAGTCATATACTTGTCATGCATGGGGTACAACAGACAAATATTAGTTTGGTTGAAACTAACACGCACAGACAATATTAACAATACCTTCACTACCCTAGACTGATTTTGGAAAACCTGTTAAATTGTACAAACTGATAGAGTTGGGAAATCTCCAGGTTAAAGTACAATCATTGAAACAGGATTCTAATAACACACCTGTATCTATGTTCCAATTTCTTATACTTCTTCAGAATAAATTCCTGGGGCACCTGGGTGGCTCAGTGGGTGGTGTCCAACTTTAGCTCAGGTCATGATCTCACGGCTAGTGAGTTTGAGCCCTGCCTTAGGCTCTGTGCTGATAGTTCTCAGCGCCTGCTTTGGATTCTGTGTCTCCTATCTGCCCCTCCCCTACACATGCTCTGTCTCTCTCTCTCTCTCTCTCTCAAAAATAAACATTAAATTTTTTTAAAAGAATAAATTCCTAAAAACTGTGACATCATCTAAACCTAAATGCAGAGTATACTGAATCTTTCTACACTATTTTTGCAAATTTTTATAGGACTAACCTTATTTTTAACTAAAAAGTTAAAATACACACACAATTTCTAAAAATGGGAAGACTGCACCAATTTTTACAATATATGCCTATTTTACTGCATTTATACTAATATTTATAAAAGCATTTAAATTTTCCAAATGGTGAAAATTATATGCTTTTAAGAATTATCTATTTATATTTTGACGTTTCTACTAAAGTATATTATATACTCCTATCATTATTGCTTATCAAACTTATCAAACCCTATTATACTGAATGTCCAGCCAAAGTATCTGATGTAACTATTAGCCCTTCGAAAGTTCTAACACTTTTCTTGAAATAGTTTGTTTGTCAAGAACTTTCCTTGAAGGTTTCTCAAAAAATTAAAAATAGATCTACCCTATGGCCCAGCATTTTCACTAGTAGGTATTTTTCCAAAGGATACAAAAATGCTGATTCAAAGAGACATGCACCCCAATGATTATAGCAGCACTATCAACAATAGCCAAATAATGGAAAGAGCCCAAATGTCCATCAACTGATGAATGGATAAGAAGATGTGGTACGCACACACACACTGAATACTACTTGGTTATCAAAAAGAATGAAACCTTGCCATGTGCAACAACGTGAACGGAACTAGAGGGTGTTATGTTAAGCAAAATAAGTCAATCACAGAAGACAAATATCTTTTGACTTTACTCACAGGTGGAATTTGAGAAACTCAACAGATGAACATAGGGGAAAAGGAAAAATAAGATAAAAAGAGAAAGGAGGGCAAACCATAAGAGACTCTTAAATACGGAGCGTATACTGAGGGTTGCTGTAGGGGTATTGGTGGGGGGGACGGACTACATGGGTGATGGGCATTGGGGAGGGCATTTGTTGGGATGAGCACTGGGGTGTTGTATGTGAGTGATGGGTCACTGGATTCTACTCCTGAAATCATCATTATACTGTATGTTAACGGACTTGGATTTAAACAAAATTTAAATTTTTTTAAAAAAGAAAGAAATTTCCTTGAATGCATTCTGAAGTAATATATTAAATGGCTTAATACACTAAAATACTAATTTTTTTGTTTAAAAAAAGTGAGAAAGAAGTTAGTAGGTCCTTCTTACTTAAGACTTCTTCCTATAGAAGTATAGTAAAACTTGGTTTGTGAAAATTCATTCTGAAAACATGCTTATAATCCAAAACACTTGTGTATCAAAGAGAATTTCAAGAACTATTGGCTCAACTGTGATCATATGACATTTGGCATCATATTGCAAGAAGTTGCTTGTTTATCAAGTTAAAATTTATTAGAAATGCTTGCTCATCTTGCAGAACAAGTTACTCACAATCCAAGGTTTTACATATCTTAAATATATTTTTTAAAGAGGTATTTAAAATATATTGTTTTGTGTTTTACATTTGTTCTGCAAGTTCAATTTTTAGTTCCTCTGGCTTTGTCCTATGAAGTACCACACAAATATAAGAAGCCTGATAAAAACACATTATGATTCAGTCACATTTCAGAAATGATCCTGTCTGTCAAAGTTAATAATCAGACTTCCAATTTTATTTCCAGTATTTACGTTACCACTTTGTCCTAATAAGTATAAAGCTGAACAAACTGAAAAATCAGTAACTCCTCATAGATCCATGAGATAAAGTCACAGGGAAAACCTTTATCCCCAGAATTGAAGAGATTTGGCAGTCTAGAAAAGAAGGTCTAAACTCAATCATCTATAATTCTGCCTTAAAATAACAGAAACTTAAAACCAAGTTAACAGAAGAAATAAAAAAATTATAGCAGAAATCAATGAACTTGAAAACAGAAAGTTAATAGAGAAAACAAACAAAACCAAAAATTGAGTCTTTGGTAAGATCAATAAAATCAACAAATCCCTGGCAAAACTAAGTAAGACAAAAAGAAGAGAGAACACAAATTAGAGGGAACATCAAAACATATCATATGAACATTAAAAAGCTAATAAATAATACATGCTCATACACTTGATAAATTAGAGGAAACTGACTGGTCTCTGAAAGACACAACCCCTGCTAAAACTCACACAGAAAGAAATGAACAATGTGACTAAGGCCTGTATCTACTTAAAATACTGAGACGATAATTAATAAACTTCCAAAAGAGAAAGCATTGGGCCAAGATTGGTTCACATTGTTTGAATTATATCAAATATTTAAGAAAGAAGTTACACCAACTTTCTACAATCTCTTTCAGAAGACTGAAACACAGAGAATACTTCCCAATTCATTCTATGATGCGAGAATTAACCTACTACCAAAATAACACAAAGATATTACAAAAAAGGAAAACTACAGACCAATATCTCTCAAAAATATTGATGAAAAACATCAACAAAAATCTCATCGAATCAAACAACACAGAAAAAAAATTATATACCACAATCAAGTGGAATCTATCCCAGGCATGCATGCAAAGTTTGTTCGGCATTCAGAATCAGTTCATGTAATCAGTTACATCAATAAGCTAAAGAAGAAAAATCACATACCCACATCAACAGATGTACAAAAAGCATTTAACAATATCCAACATTCATTCATGATTAAAAATTCTCAGTAAACTATGACTTGTGCGAAATGTCCTCAACTTGATAAAAAATATCTATAAAAAATCTATGACTGTAACAGTGAGAAACTTGCTTTCCAAGAAAGATCAGAAACAAGGTAAAGATGTCCCCTCTTTCCACTGCTTTTCAACACTGTACTGGAATTCCTAGCTAAAAAGAAAAGACAAGACAAGGGAAAGGTATACAGATGGGAAAGGAAGAAATTAAACAGCCTTTGTACACAGATGACATGATCACTAGGTATACAATATAAAAGAGTTGTCTGAAAGTCTCCTGCAATTACTAAGTGATTATACCAAAATACTAGAATACAAAGTTAACATTCAAAAGCCAACTGCTTTCCAATGTACCAACAATGAGTAAGTTCAATTTGAAATTAACAACACAATAGTATTTATATCAGCACGTCCCCCCAAAAAATAAGTAAGCATAAATCTAAAAAAACTGGGGCACCTGGGTGGCTCAGTCAGTTGAACTCACAGATCACGAGTTCAAGCCCCATGTCGGGCTCTGTGCTGACAGCTCAGATTCTCTATCTCTCTCTCTCTCTCTCTGGCCCCCTCCCACTCAAAGTCTGTCTCTCTTTCTCTCAAAATTAAATAAACCTTTAAAATCTTTTGGACTATGTACAAGATTTGTATGAGGAAAACTACAAGATTCTGGTAAAAGTAAACAACTAAAAAACTTTGAGACATATACCATGTTCCTGGAGAGAAGGCTCAGTATGGTCAATGTGTCATTTCTTCCCAACTTGATCTACAGATTCACAGTGCTATGCCAATTAAAACCAAAGCAAGTTATTTTTATCATTTTAAAGTATATAGAGAGAGGCAAAAGACTTAACAATAGCTAACACAATATTAAAAAAGAAGAACAAAGTTGGAAGACTGACACCAAGTCACTTAAAGACATAGCATAAAGCTACAAACATCAACACAACAGTGGGGTATTGGCAAAAAAAAAAAAAAAAATTTAACAAATGCATCAATGGAACAGAACAGAGAACCCAGAAATAGACCCACATAAATAACTCTCAACTGATCTTTGACAAAAGAGAAAAGGAAACACAATGGATAAAAAAAGAAGTCTTTTCAACAAACCGTTTTGGAAAAACTGGCAAAATATACAGGTAAAAATATAAATCTAGGCACAGACTTTACAGCTTTTAAAACCTTACTCAAAATGGATCACAGACCTCAATGTAAAATACAAAATGATAAAACTCATAGAAGATAACACAGAAAATACAGATGATCTTGGATTTGGTGATGAACTTTTTTAGATACAACATCAGAGGCACAATCCATGAAAGAAAGAATTAATGAGCTGGACTTCACTGAAATTAAAATTTTCTGCAGTATCAAAACACTATCAATAAAATGCAAAGACAAAGTAATAGGCTTGGTGCAAATACTGGCAAAAGGCATATTTGATAAAGAAATCTAAATATATTGTATCTAAATAAATATATTGTATCTAAAATATACAAAGGACTCTTAAAAATCAATAATAAGAAAACAAACAACTGTTAAAAACAGTCCCAGGGCGCCTATGTGGCTCAGTCAGTTGAGTGTCCAACTTCGGCTCGGGTCATGATCTCATAATTCTTAAGTTCAAGCTCTACGCTGGGCTCTGTGCTGACAGCTCAGAGCCTGGAGCCTGCTTCGGATTCTGAGTCTCCCTCTCTCTGCCCCTCCCCCATCCATGCTCGCTCTCTCTTTCTCTCTCAAATATAAACAAATATTAAAACAAGACCAAAAAAAAAGTTGAAAGATATAAGCAGACACCTCACCAAAAAGATATGCAAATAATAGATAAGTATATGAAAAAATGTTCCACATAATGTGTCATCGGGGAAATGCAAACTAAAATGAGATAACACCACACACCTATAAGAATGGCAAAAATCCAGAACTGGTAAAACCAAATACTGACAAAGATGTGAAACAACAGAAAATATCTTTCATTGCTAGTAGGTATACAAAACGGTAAACCCACTTTGGAAGACAGTTTGTCAGTTTCTTATAAAACTAAACATACCTCACCACAGGTTCCAGCAATTGGACTCCTTGGTATTTATCCAAATGAGCTAAAAAGTTTTATCCACACGAATGCCTATACATATATGTTTATAGCAGATTTATTCATAAATGCTGAAACTTACAGGTGCCTGGGTGGCTCAGTCGGTTAAGCATCCGACTTCAGCTCACATCATGATCTCATATTTTGTGATTTCAAGCCCTGCATCAGGCTCTGTTCTGACAGCTGAGAGCCTGGAGTCTACTTCAGATTGTGTCTCCCTCTTTCTCTCTATCCCTCCCCTGCTCGTGCTCTCTCTCTGACACTCAAAAAAAAGAAAAATGAAAACCTAAAAAAAAATTCTTTAAATGTAGAAACCTGGAAGCAAGCAAGATATCCTTCAGCTGGTGAATGTATATATAAACTGTGGTAAATCCAGAAAATGCAATATTAATCAGCAATAAAAAAGAAACTATCGAGCCATTAGAAGACATGGAGGAAACTTAAATGCATATCACTAAGTGAAAGAAACCAAGCTGAAAAGCCTGAGTACTGTACAACTTGAACTACAAGACATTTTGAAAAAGGCAAAAACTAGAGACAGTAAAAATATCTGTGGTTGCCACTGGTTAGGGAGAAACGAGAGATAAATAAAGCACGGAATTTTTAGGCCAGTGAAACAATTCTGCAGGATACCTTAATGGTGGGTACATATAATTATAAATTTATCCAAACCCACAGAATATGCAACACTAGGACTGAAACTTTGCTGACAAAGGTATGTCAGTATAGGCTCATCATTGTCACAGATGTGCCATGTCGGGGAAAGACATCTATAGTAGACAAGGTTGAGCATGTGTGGGGATAAGAGGTACACCAGAACCTTGTACTTTCTACTGAAGTTTGCTGTGAACCGAAAACTACTCTAAAAAAAATCAACTCTATTAACTTTTAAAAAGAAATCATGTTTTCTTCCATCTAAACCGTCTCACTCAAGGAAATAAAAATCATCAACCAACTACATAAATGCAAATCAGCCTAAAAATGGTGAGGGATTGGATTTCAAAATTCATTTCCTCCTAAATCAGTGAACTAATTTCTTCTAAATTTTTTAAAAATGTTCTTGTGCCAGGAAAAAGTCTGTCCTTTTATTCAGACTGTCTCTCACAAAATGAAAACCTTAATATAATTTGCAAAACATTTAAAACTCATGTTCACTGAGAAAATTCTAAAAATAGTAAATACCTACCATTTTGGCAGAAATTCATCAAATTTCCAAAATGGAATAAAGTACAACTGACCCTCAGACAACATGGGGATAAGGCACATTGACTCCCCGGCACAGTCGAAAACCCACATGTAAGTTTTGCTCCTCCAAACATAACTGCTAATAGCTTACTCTTGACTGGAAACCTTGCCAATAATATTAACAGTCAATAAACATATTTTTGTTATATTATGTACTATTCTTAAAATAAAGATAGAGAAAAATGCGTTATTAAGAAAATTACAAGGAAGAGAAAATACATTTACAGAATTATACTATATATAGCAAAAAAATCTATATATAAGTGGAACCATGGTAGTCAAACCAGTGTTGTTCAAGGTTCAACTACAAATGATCAGAACATTTTAGAAATTCACTTGTTTTATAAATAAAAAAAACAAAAACAATACAAAAAAAAACTCCTTATGGGACACCTGAGTGGCTCAGCCGATTAAGCATCTGACTCATGATTTCAGCTCAGGTCATGATCTCATGGTTTGTGAGTTCTAGTCCCATGTGAGGCTTAGAATTCTCCTTCTCTCTCTCTCTCTCTCTCTCTCTCTCTCTCTTTCTCTCTCTCTCTCTCTCTCTGCCCCTTTCCCACTCACATTCATTCATTCATTCTCTCTCTCTCCTTCTCCCTCTCACTCCCTCTCTAAAATAAATAAAAACTTTTAATAAATAAAAGTAAAGAAAAGAAAAGAAATTAAAAATAGAACAAAAGCTAGCATAGCCAGACATAGGAACGGGCACACTGTCATGACATGATGTAAAAGAGATAGAGGCAAGGTCCTGATCAGGTGGGGTCCTTACAGGCCTTCGTTAACAGTTTGGGTTCAGTATTAAATACAGTGAAAATCTATCGAAGAGTGTAGACAACATGTTTCAAATTACATTTTACATCACTCTAGCAATTTAAA
Source organism: Suricata suricatta (assembly GCF_006229205.1). Classification (NCBI taxonomy): domain Eukaryota; kingdom Metazoa; phylum Chordata; class Mammalia; order Carnivora; family Herpestidae; genus Suricata; species Suricata suricatta. The sequence goes on along the minus strand of NC_043710.1, from coordinate 85,186,603 downwards.
TGGTTATAAGTGATTGCAGGATGCAAATACAAATGCTAATCACAACATCCCAACAAGATAAAGCTTGGTAATAGCAGAGATGGTAAAAGACAAATTCTAGATATATTTGCAATTGTTTCAGAGAAGAACAGTACTCGCCCATGTCCTTGGAAATCCCTTTACCATATGAAAGTTAACTGAAAAAGAATGAATTCTTTCTTTAATGGTCTGATTCAATTTCAGAGAAAAGAGAATGACCTGATTTAAATTTCAGCTGGGCCTTATCCTAGATAGAGACGGTTATGTAAGTTAACTTCTTAAAGCTATCAGCAACATTTTACTCACCTATAAAATGAAAATAGTAACATCTACATTTCACAGAAGAGTTACAAGGTTTGGATGTTTAAAATCTCTCTATACATTTTGTTCATACACAGATGCTCTGCAAATGTGAAGAGTCAACCCCACCCTTAGTAACAGCATTTTTTAAAAGGACTGAGTGCAGGAGATACTTAATACCAAGGAATGCATTTCTGATGGTGGAATTTCAAGCAGGGTAGCAGAAGATATTTTGAGGCAGGAAAGCATTTCCCTAAAACCAACTGTTTACCCCACCTACCAGGACATAAAGAAGCCTTCAGAGTATTATAAATATTTATTAAAAACTTGATCCTCAGAAAAATAAACTATTATATACTGATGAATTATCATTAAAATACCATATAATCCAAATACAATGAAACCATTGATCTTAACTGGTCTAAAGCTAACAATGAAACAATAAAATAGTAAGTACTTTATTAAGTACTTTATTAAGCAGCAATTTCTTACACTAACAAAACTATACTCACAGAAAAGAAAAATCCTAAAGATTTTCACTGGAGCACATGTTATAATCAATTCTTGTAACAGCTAGGTTTAAATTTGCCATTAAAACATTTTTTTAATGTTTTTTATTTATTTTTGATACAGAGAGAGACAGAGCATGAGAGGGGAAGGGGCGAGGAGACACAGAACCAGAAGACAGGCTCCAATCTCTGAGCTACCTGTCAGCACAGAGCCTGACACGGGGCTCAAACCCAAGAATGTGAGGTTTGACCTGAGCTGAAGTCGGAGGCTAACCGACTGAGCCACCCAGGCACCCCTAAATTTGCTATTTTAAAAGTAACACTTAAGAGCCAATGTCCGAGAAGCACCTGGGTGAGTCAATCAGTTGAGCATCCAACTCTTGATTTCAGCTCAAGTCATGCTCTACAGGTTTGTGAGTTCAAGTCTCGCATAGGGCTCCTTCCACTGAGAGTGCAGAGCCTGCTTGGAATTTTCCTTCTCCCTCCCTCTCTGCCTCTCCCACACATGTACTTTCTCGCAAAATAAATACACTTTAACAAATAAGTGAGTAAGTAAATGCTTATGTTTGCTTACTTGCTAAAGAATAAAACAATTGAATATAGACTGGTATTGAGACTCGTTACCACTGAAATAAATAAATGATTTATTTGATATAGTGGGGGCTCAATTAGTGTAAGGGCTTATCTCATTTTGGACTTTTTAAAATTAGTGAATGTTAAACACTTAAGACAGTAAAGGTTTTTCTAGTAACTTCTTTTGACATGTAACAATTCACTAGACTTTTTATTAATTTTTATTAAATTCAAACTGAACACAGAGGAAAAATTAGTATGATTTTCAGAAAAGAAAAAGTATTACCATTCAGATCAATATTATGACACGAGAGTGTTTTTTTATCCACACAAGCTAATCTGTTTGTTCTACAAAATACCTTTTTTTTCAGTTGCTTACTTAAAGGACACAATAAAAAGATAATTAAGCGAACATCTGAAAAACAATATGCCTATATTGGTTAAGACAACTTATTCTGAATTTTTTAAATGTTTGTTTATCTTTGAGACAGAGGGAGAGTGTAAGTGGAGGAGGGGCAGAGAGAGAGGCAGACACAGTTTCCGAAGCAGGCTCCAGGCTCTGAGCTGTCAGCACAGGACCTGACGCGGGGCTCAGACACATGAACTGTGTGATCATGACCTGAGCTGAAGTCAGATGCTTAACCAGCTGGGCCACCAGGCGCCCCAAGACAACTTATTCTAATTTAGGATTAGCAGGAGAGGCAGGGAGTTGAGGGCTTGTGCAGGGCATTAAAGATCTATTTTTCAAGGCATCTGAGTCACTTTATATTTTTATATCTTTTATTTTTTTAATGTTTATTTTATTTTTGAGAGAGAGCAAGTGAAGGAGGGGCAGAGAAAGGGGGTCTGAGGATCCGAAGTCATCACTGAGCTGACAGCAGAGGGCCCAATGTGGGGCTTGAACTCATGAATGGTGAGCTCAGGACCTGAGCTGAAGTTGGACACTCAACCAAGTGAGCCACCCACATGCCTTGAGAGCATATTACTTTAAAAATGCTTGATATTCTCCTCGGACACACCAACGTGGCTAAATGAGACCTGTATGACAGGTATCTGTTCCAGGCTCATGTTATACTAGATTTTAATATTGTTACTATCACTCAGACTATATAATGACTTGTCATTGTAACCAGATGGCATGGACTATGTCCTACAGAGGCTCCAAATTTGAGGCTTCCACTTAAGGAGCCTCTGAAGACTTCCTCAACTTTAAAGAAAACAGACATCCAGATCCAGTACGTAAACAGAGCCCCAAACAAGCTGAACCCAAAGAGAACTACACCAAGACACATAATTTAAATGTCAAAAATTAATTAAGAGAGAATCTTAAAAGCAACAAGAGAAAAGCCAGTAGTAAGTATAGGGACCATCCATAAGACTATCAGCTGATTTTTCAGCAGCCAAATGTTCAGGCCAGAAGGAAGACACATGATATATTTAAACTGCTGAAAGGAAAAAACCTATAACTAAGAACCGTTTACCAGCAAAGTTTTCAGTCAGAACTGAAGGAGATAGAGAGTTTCCCAGACAAGCAAAATTTTAAAAAGTTCACCACTAAACTGGCATTAGAAGAAAGTTAAAAGGATTTCTTTAAGCATAAAGGAAAGGGCCGTAACTAAAATAAGAAAATTACAAAAGAAAAATTTCCCTGATAAAAGCTAACATATAGTATAAATGTTAGATCAATCACTCATAAAGCTGGTATGAAGACTAAAAGGCAAATGTAGTAAAATCAACAATATGTATAATAACTAGTTAAGGGACACACTAGGTAAAAAAAAAACCTGTAAAATATGAATTCAAATACATAAAAGATGGGAGTGGGGAGTAAAAATGTAGTATGTTCAGAATGTGTTCTAATCTAAGGGACCATAAACTTAAACAAACTACTATATACAAAGAGTGTTACATATGAACTTGATATTGACCACAAGAATCTATAATAGACACATAAAAAAATAAATAGAAAGTAATCCAAACATAACACTAAAGAAAGTCAAGTTACAAGGTAAGAGAACAAGAAGAAATACAAAAATAATTAGGAAACAATTAACAAAATGGCAATGAATACAAAACTATCCATAATTCTTTTAAATATAAATGGACTACATGCTCCAGTCAAAAGACAATAGGTCACTTAAATGGGTTAAAAAAAACAAGACGTATCTATATGCTGTCTATAAAAGATTGACTTCAGACAGTAAAGACACAGTCTGAAAGTAAAAGGATGGAAAATAATACTCCATGCAAATGCAGCAAAAAGAAACTGGGGTAGCAATACTGCTATCAGACAAAACAGACTTTAAAATAAAGACTATGACAAGAGACAAAGAAAGACATTACATAATGATAGACATCCATCCAACAAGATAGTGTAACAATTGTAAATATCTCTATACTCAAAACAGAAGCCCCTAAATACATAAGGCAAATGTTAACAGGCAGAAAACAAGAAACAGACAGTAATTCAACAATAGTAGGAGACTTTAACACCCCATTTACATTGGTGGATACAGTGTCCAGACAAAAAAATCAATTAGGAAACAGTAACCTGAAATAGTGTTTAAGATGAACTTGACATACATACATATAGAACTTTACCAAAACAGCATAATACACATTCTTCGCAAGCGCACACGGAACATTTTCCAGAACATATCACATGTTCAGCCACAAAACAAGTCTTAATAAATTTTAAAAGACTGAAATTATATCAAGCATCTTTTCCCACAACAACAGTATGAAACCAGAAATCAATTACAAGACAAAAACTAGAAAAAAAAAAAAACACCCAATCATTTGGAGGGCAAATAACCAACTGATCAATAAAGAAATCAAAATAGAAATCAAAAAATTCCTGGAAAAAAATGAAAATGGAAACACAACAGTTCAAAATCTTAAGGGAATAGCAAAAGCAGTTCCAAGAGGGAAGTTTAGAACAAAACAGGCCTACCTCAAGAAAGAAGAAAAACCTCAAACAATCTAAACTTACACCAACAGAAATCGGAAAAAGAAAAACAAAACCAAAGTTAGTAGAAGACACAAAATAATAAAGATCAGAGCAGATAAATGAAATAAAAACTAATAAACATTAGAAAAGAGCAATGAAACTAAGTGTTGGTTCCTAGAAGAGATAAACAAAATTGATAAACCTTTAGCCAGTGGTGCCTGGCTGGCTCAGTCAGTGAAGCACATGACTCTTGACCTTGAAGTTGTGAGTTTGAGCCCCATAATGGGTATAGAGATTACTTAAAAAAATAAAATCTTTAAAAAACAAAGATATTTAGCTGACTAATCAAGAAAAAAAAGGGGAGAGTCAAGTAAATAATATCAGCAGTGAAGAGATGGTAACCATACTTATCATGCTGATCACTTTGTATCACATATAAATATCAGATCACTATGCTGGTACACTTAAACAATATAATATTGTATGTCAACCGTACTACAGCATACTAATTAATGAATGTTTACCAAGAGATGATAACAAATGGAGGAATGCTTTACAAATAAAAAATTACACAAAATTGTATATATACCTCTGTATCTGATTATAAAGTACAACTATGGAAAACAAAGCAAAAATATAAAAAAATGTAAGCAGAAGCTATCTCAGGGCAGTAGTGTTAGGGCAATTTTATTTTTTTTTCTCCATTTCTCTTATTTTCCAAAATTTTTAAAAGTATTTTTATCATAGAAACTCATAAACCCCACTACTAAATGAGAAAAAAAAGATATATGTCCTAAAATATGTTCACCTGAATGGTATCTAAACTCTCTCCACTGATGTCATAAAAGAAACCTGACCGTCACTCTCAGTGTATTTCTATAATTATTTATTAACACTTAGGATATGCTTGCAAATTTCAGAGTAGTTAACCAAGTACAAGTCATATTAGAAAACAATAGAATAGGGGAAAAAAACACACACTAGACTGAGGTTCAAATCCTGGTCTTTCTCTTTAATTTTATGACTCTAGAGAAGTTAATTAACATTCTTGAGTCTTAGGTTCATCATCTATAAAATGAAAAACAGACTGTTTACCTCACACAGTTGTTGTAAGAATTAAATTTATAATGCGTGTTGCAAAAATCTGTGTACTAGACAGACACAAAGATAATGAAAATGCTTACCGAATTTGAATCAATTCAGCATGAAAGACATGGTTTACATTTCTGAATTAACAATTTAACAAGAAATAAACCCTGAGAGGCGGAGGCGAAAGCACAAGTTTCAAGTTTCAACGATAAGACCTGAAAGAATCAATATTATTTAACCTCCAAAACGTGGGGAAAAAAATCACAGGTTTTTCAGAGTTTTCACAGAAAACTGGCCATTTTCTAGGACAAAATAACAAGAGAAGACTAGCTTAAGATAAAAGACAAATACATTTAGTAAAGTAAAAAGAATTCCGAGTTTACTTTAATTAAAAATTAGAAATTAGCAAAAATATGCAATATGTGAAAAAATAGATTCTGGAACAGATTACATCAGCATGTAATGGTGATCATATCCTATTTGAAGACTAGGCAATCTCTTAAGTCTATTCTAGACTGTAAATTCCACTGAGATGCAGGAAAAACTGACAATCAGGAAACTGAAGTCCCTAGAAGTTCCTGCTAAGATTTCACAGAACTTAGAAAAGCCACATCAGTAATCTGGGCCTTAATTTCCTCATTGGTAAAAATGAGAGGGTTTGATTATGAGTCTCTATAATTTTAGTTATTAAAAATATATGATTCTAATTTAATATGATTTATGGCTGACACATATGGCAAGAATACAGAAAGTAAGCTGGGGGAGGGGTGCATCAATGAGTACTTACAGTGCTACAGGGAAGTACAATGATATTATTCCACTGCAGTAAATTACTACTTTGATGTAATTAATAGCATACCACGTTCTCTGAAATTTTATAAGCAGTTTGACAAGACACTTGCAAACATGAAATAGCCTAAGTAGCTAGGTAACTAATTCGCTGAAGCAGAATCAAATGACAATTATACATGCTGGCATATGGTTCCAAAATACCATGCTTACACCTTTTCAAGTTCACTTAAAAATGTAGTACAAGTACCTGTATTATTTAGTTTTGCTTATGAGAAAAGTTATGCATTGTCAGAACATATGGAAATTAATGGTGAGAAGGAAAGGTGCTAAAAGATATTAGGTCATAGAGGGATTAATAAATTCATTACTGACGTGCCAATCATGTACTATACATTAAGAAGATATGATTTATATTACTGTATGAGTAATGGTTCACCACAGTACACATGAAATTTTCACTTAAAAAATAAGTCAAGAAATAGAAGCATTTTTATGAAACATGACACCAAACTTAGTGATTCAGAGCTGCCTACTTCCTTCAAGAAACCAAGATGACACACAATAAAACATGTAAAAACAATATGAAACTTTGGCCATCTTATTTCTATATGAGCTAAGTTCAATTTCCAATCTCATATTCTATTTTTTTTTTATTTTTCTAATGCTTATTTATTTTTGAGAGAAAGAGAGACAGAGTACAAGCAAGGGAGGGGCAGAGAGAGAGGGAGACACAGGATCTGAAGCAGGCTCCAAGCTCTGAGCTGTCAGCACAAAGCCTGACACAGAGTTCAAACTCACGAACTGTGAGATCATGACCTGAGCTGAAGTCGGACGCTTAACCGACTGAGTCACCCAGGCACCCCTCCAATCTCATATTCTTATACTATAACAGGGACCAGTAGCTGATTCATTTAATCTAATCATCAATAGACAATGTACTTATTTCCTTTACTCTTACAAGAAGAGATTTCAATTACATCTATAAATTAAGGATCTGTAAGACTCATTCTATTAATTTCAATGCTGAGTACATGCAGAACTGCCAATATGATGGGGACAAAGAATAAAACAAAAAATCTGTGTTGCCATAGTCACTGGTATTCATCCACAAATGTCTAAAGCCTTAAAAACTTTCTAAAAATGCAGAGAGAAGATATGCAAGTTACAATACTAAACTGTGCATTCAATGTATGAACACATTTATCTCTTTTTTAACAATAGTCATGAAATGTCCAATTTCACTTCCGTATCACACAAGCATCTTTCTGCAAATTCTATTAGCCAGTTGAAGAAATGCACTAAGAGGAGCCTCTACTTCCACAAAATTACCTGACAAGCAATGTGCACGAGGTAGACCAGCTCTTTAGATTCACAGCCATTTTTCATTACTTCACTCTGCTCTTCTGAAAGCGAAAGCTATGTCAAAAAAAAAAAAAGGGCAGAAGAGAGGGAGAGTCATGATTAATGAGGAAGAATAAACGAGGCATTCAGTAATACTTGAACCCTCACGTTAACTCACTGTAAGATACGCCTTTTAATGGAAATCTATTGCTTATGGAAGACAAAATGAAGAATTCAGGATTTTTTTTAAATGTTTCTAAACATTTTTCTTAAAAAATGTTTCTAAGACTTGTCTTTGTAACTTAAATCTAAACTAGCACATCTGCATAGCAGAAATAAATAAAATATATTCATTCGAGAATAGGTCTTCACCTCCTTAATTTATTTAGTACATTTGTGAAAGGAAGGCAGTAAGGTGGTCACTGAGAACATGACCGAGTGGGTAGAGCTCAGGCTCTATTACAGGGATTGGAAACTGACTTCCCAGGGACCAGGATGGGCCTGCAGACACACGTCACTTCGGACTTATCATGTATGCCTGTACACTGGATCTTACTTTTATTTGAACCAGCAACTAAAATTTGGAAAGTGGCTTCATATGAAAAATACACATTTTCCTTCTGAAAAATCACAAAATCTGAAATATTGGGCCCATATTCTCATATGAGCAACAACTGGCTAGAACTGAAAAGTGAACAAACCCTTTAAATGAGGCATGTACTCTCCAGAAGACTTTGCCACAGAATTAATTACTCTTCAGTTGTCCCCCAGTATTTAGGCTGAGTGTTCACTGCCATTCATCACGCCGCTTGCTTTGTGATATTTTTTTCATACATCTCTCTTCTCCATTTGTTATTATGTTTATGAACTCTGCTCCAGAGACACGCAGTCCTGAGTTCAAAAGTGTCTCTAAGTAGCTGTACAATATTGACCTACCTACATAATCTCTCACCAGGAAAGTGGGAACAATATAATAATGCCTATTCTCAAGTTTGTGAGGATCAAATGAGATACTGCATAGAAAGTATTCACCAAGATGCCTGGTACTCAGTAAGTATTTAATGTAAATATCATTATAGTTAATATAAAAACTTAAAAAACAAAGGCATATTCTCTATTTTTGAAAGCAGGATCACTGAGGTATTAAAAATTATTATGGTATTAAGAAGTTCACAGGATAATGATTATTCTCACTGTAGCCAAAATAAGCCAGCTTCACTACAAAATCATACTATAAAAAAAGAATTAAGGGTGAGAAAAAACCTAAATGAACAAAGTTGCAGAAAGTGACAAGACATTCATGAGACAGAAGAGATTAGATTCGTGCTCAGATGCCTGGTACAGATGCAGGAGGACAGGGTTAAGGAGAAACCAGCCAAACCCTCAAGACCGCATATGGACTGGAAGGATGAACTAAAATTCCAATGAAAACCTTGTAATGGAGAGTCAATGCCCACCCCAGTCCCAAGTGTATAGACAAGATCAGTGCACCAAAGGCCGGGGGCGGGGGGGCGAGAGGAGCAGGAGAACAGAGAGAGAGGAACCTGTGCAGTGTGCGGAATCTCCCCGAGTACACGGCAGCTAACCACCCTAGATGGGGCACAGGGCAAAAAAGCTCAGAGGGCCCTGTGAGGCACTGAAGACTGAGACAAAGAATGAGCACATGCTCTCCCCTAAGGGAGACCTGACCTAAGTCAGAAAACTGGTGGCTTAGCAGTAAAGCTCAAACAGATCTTTAGATATCCCATCAATTTTCACTTTCCCCCACTGGGAAAAAAAACCCCCACAAGATTTCTGAACACCTAATCCATAAGGAAGAATATAAAATTTTTGGATGACAGTTAACTACAGGGGCTCAGGGGTAGCTCAGTCAGTTAAACGTCTGACTCTTGATTTCATCTCAGGTCATGCCCTCACAATTTCTGGGATTGAGCCCCATGTTGGGCTCCACGCTGACAGGGCAGAGCCTGCTTGGGATTCTCTTTTTCCCTCTCTCTCTCTCTCTCTCTCTCTCTCTCTCTCTCTCTCTCTCTCTTTCTCTCTCTCTCTGCCTCTCTCCCTGCCGGAAATAAAATTTTAAAAAATGAAAAATAAAAATAAATTAAAATGTCAGTAACTACAAAAGAAGTTAAGATTGGAAATAAAATCAATCTTTCTAAACAGAACTGGGGAGAAGAGAAGAAACTTCCCCAAAAAGGCAAAAAGATGAATGTGGAAGAATGAACAGCAAAGACAGATGGTCAAATGATGTCAGTAAAATGGCAGAGTAGGCAATTCCAAACTCCAGGCCCTGCACAGAAACATGAACAAACAAGCAAAAACTCTCCCAACCAACTTTCTCAGCACTCCAGAATATAGCAAAAGGTTTACAATCACCAGAGAATGCTGAATTAAGAAAAAGCCAACTTAAAAACTCTGTGGTACTTTCACCTGCCCTTGCTCCACGCCTCCTGATCCCAGCAGCACTCCTGTGGATAGCAGCCCTAGCCCCAAAATAGAACACCCCCTTCCCTGGGTCCAGAAGGAGGAGAGACATCATTGACAAACGACTGTATGTCCCTTCTAATCTGTCTGGCAGCTACACGAAGAACTGATACAAGGCACACATCTCTTTTTCACCTAACTTAGAACTCATTCAGGGATTTTAAAAAGCAGCATTGCTAAGATATTATAAAATAAGTTAAAAGTCTTCAGTCATACGAAGCAACAGATTATAGTTAAAACATAATACAGACCGCTTAAAGCCCAGGAGAAAGAGCTGAGGAGAGATGTTCCTTGGGAAACGAGAACATTCTAAAGTGCTTGGGTATATTGGGGCATTTAGAAACCCATGAATGTATTCAAGGTAGGACACATACACAAAAGATGTAGGAAGACCTAGGCTTTCACCTCTACTCTCCGGGCTAAGTCAGAGCTATAAAGGAGCCTGGTTCATTACTGAATGTGTGTCCCAATACAAAGCAAGTATGCAAAGACTGGAGGAAGTGGCTTTTTATTCATTTTCTTTATTTTTTATTTTTAGTTCTTGGCATCCAAGGAATTCCCTGACAAAATACTACCTGAACACAAATAAAAGAAGAAAGACTTCAGTGAGCACATATGACACAGTCTTTTCAAAAATAGTCTAGAAAAGTCACTAAAAACACAGACTGCAGCCCGCAGTTTCAAAAACAGCAAACCTGTGGTGAGAGAGAGAATCTGATTCCCAGGGTTATGACATTATAATATCCAGTGTCCAGTGTACAATAACAACAAAAATCACAAGAAATACACGGAAACCGGAAGACATGGGTCATTCACATGAAAAAAAATAAACCAACAGAAGCCATCCCTGAGAAGTCTAGATATAGGACTTAACAGATATTAAATATACTACATGAAACATACTCAATTAGCTCAAAGAAGCCACAAAAAAACTAAAGGAAACTTGAAAAACAAATGATAAATATCAAGAAGAAAAAGAAAGTAAAAAAGGGAGCAAAAATTAAATCTGGGGAAAGACTAAAAATCCTAACTAAACTGATCTAAACACTAACTAAAACTAAAAATTCACTAAAGGGGTCAACAGATTTGGCAAGAGGAAGAATCAGCTTACTGAAAGCCAGAGTAAGTCAAAATACAGGTTTTGCCCAATGACCACAAAGTAGAGCATTCCTTTGAAACCTTACAAAAATTTTTTTAAATGTTTATTTATTTTTGAGAGAGACAGACAGAGCTTAAGCAGGGGAGGGGCTGAAAGAGAAGGAAACACAGAATCCCAAGCAGGCTCAGGCTCCAAGCTGTCAGCACAGAGCCCGACGTGGGGTCAAACTCACAAACGGTAAGATTATGACCTGAGCTGAAGTCTGATGCTTAACTGACTGAGCCACCGAGGTACTCTGTCATTTGTTTCTGGAATTTTTTTATGTTTGTTTATTTTTGAGAGAACCTTTGAAACCTTTTAAAAGCCGAAAATGAAATAAAGCAAAGAGTAGCCTCTGCTTTTCAAAAGTCTACATTACAACACCTTATTTTCACAAAAGACCTCCATTAGTTGCTACCTGGTTTTGCTAACTTAAAAAAACCCAAAAAGGATTTATCATTTATGAAAAAGCCGTTACTGTACTAATGTTGGTCTTCATCAAAGCAAAGTGGTAAAATGAAAAGTTTCAGAGAGCAGGATACACCTATATACAGTCCAAAGAACAAAAAGAAAACGTTTTTAAAAAGTGAAATGTGGGGCAGCCGGGTGGCTCAGTCAGTTAAGTGTCTAACTTTGGCTCAGGTCATGATCTCACTGTTGGGGAGTTCAAGTCCCACACAGGGCTCTCTGTTGTCAGCACAGAGCCCATTTCAGATCCTCTGTCTCTCTCTCTCTCTGCCCCTCCCCTGCTTGTTCTCTCTCTCTCTCTCTCCCTCCCTCCCTCCCTCCCTCTGCCTCAAAAATAAATATAAGAAAATTTTAAGGGGTGCCTGGGTGGCTCAGTCAGTTAAGTATTTGACTCTTGGTTTTACCTCAGGTCATGATATTGCAGTTTGTGAGTTTAAGCCCTGTGTCACGCTTAGTACTGACACTGTGGAGCCTGCTAGGGATTCTCTCTCTTGCCTCTCTCTCTGCCCCTCTCCCACTCATATGCTATGTCTCTCTCTCTCCCCCAAAATAAATAAATAAACTTTAAAAAAAATAAGTAAAAATAAGGAAGATGGAAGAATAGGATGAGGCACCTCTGTGGCTAAGTCAGTTGAGTGTCTGAATCTTGACTTCGGCTCAAGTCGTGATCTCACAGTCGTTGAGATCAAACCCCATGCCAGGCTCCATGCTGGACATAAGCCTGCTTAAGATTCTCTCTCTTCTCCCTCTGCCCCTCCCCTGCTTCCTTGCAAGTGCATGCTCTCTCTCAAAAAAAAAAAAATTAAAAAGGAAGATGGAAGGAGAATAGGAGAACCACGACTCTAGATCCCCCACACAAAAACAGGCACTAGTAACTATCAACACACAAGAATACCTTTCTGAAAATCCCAGAACTTGGGAGGTGAGGCCAACACAAACACTTAGATCACAAAAATTAAGAAAAGTCACATCAGAAGGTAAAGATGAGTGATTTCATGATGACTATCACCGCTTTCCCAGGCCAGCACAGGATCACACTAGAAAGGATTCCCTAGGACTGTGGCTGTTCCTTGGGAGAAAAGAGCCCATGAGAGATATCCAGCTTCTCCAGTGCTCAGGGGATCTTCAGGAGGCCCATTCCTGTCTTTCCTCACAGGGAACACTGAAGGAATTGGCAGAGGGAGACCATGTAGGGTCACTTACTAACAAAGGAAGCAGGTGGGACACAGAGCAACCAGACAATGGTTATTGGTAGCATGACACTGTGGCACCATGTCCCTGCCGGCAACCTTGCCTGATAAGAAAGCCCCACCAGCAGCTCTGCCCATCTATGGAGCCAAAACGCAGAGAAGCCCAGGGGCTACACTTATCAGTTTTGCCTGGTTGGGGTCTCCAATCAACAGACTAGCCAACCATAGAGCAGTCAGTAACAACACAACCAGATTGCAGAGCCTGGCTTCCAGCCTGTGCCCAGATGCAAGGCACAGTTTGTGGCTCTGCCCAGGCTGGGAGACCAGTCAGTGAACACTCCTGACAAGGTACAGACAGGAGCCCTGACCAGGTAGAAAATCTAACTAGTTACCCTGACCAAATACAGCAAATAACCTGCATACTCCCTTTATCACAGAGAGAAGCCTGAGTCCCTGCCCTAAAGCACAAAACACCCTTCAACCTATCAATCACAGAGTTCAGCCTGTGCACCCACCTAAATATAAATACCAGTCTGGCACCATCTGGCCATGCAGTACAGACTGTGACCACAACTGACCTGGCATGATGACTGAGCCCAGGCTGCATCCCTGTGCAATCACAGACCCTAGCATGTAATAAGCACTACCTAACCCAGGAGCCCAACAGGTGATCTCACCCAATGACAGGGCCAAGCCAGCAACCCACCTGACCTCAAACATCAGAGACCCTAGCAGAATTCAGTGCCTACCCACAGATGCTACTAGCTGTCCCATTCAAACTCACAAGCTGGCAGGTCTGTTGAAAGTCTTTCCCTGTCAAATATACCTATAAAAACGGGAAGAGGTGACCACTTCCTCAAGTGTGCAGACACCAATGTAAGAACACAAGGATCATGACAAATCAGGGAAACATGACCTCACCAAAGGAATAATCATCTAATAAGTAATGCTAGAAAAGAAAGATCTAGGAGGTGACAAAGAATTCAGAATGACTATCTTAAAGACATTTAGTGAAATGCTAAAAAAAAAAAAAGTTAGTGAAATACTTTTAAAAAAGAGAGAAAGAGACAACTAAACAAACCTAGGAAAATATTATATGAACAAAATGAGAATTTAAGATAAAGAAATAATTTTGGGGGGTGCCTGGGTGGCTCAGTCAGTTAAGCATCTGACTTCAGCTAAGGTCATGATCTCACAGTACGTGACTCTAGACCCCACATTGGGCTCTGTGCTGACGGCTCAGAGCCTGGAACCTGTTTCAGATTCTGTGTCTCCCTCTCTTTCTGTCCCTCCTCTGCTCACACTCTCTCTCTCAAACATAAACATTAAACAATTTTTTTAATTAAAAAAGATATAGAAATAATTTTTTAATATGGTACCAACCATACACTTTATTTTTTATAATAGTTTATTGTCAAATTGGTTTCCATATAACACCCAGTGCTTCTCCCCACAAGTGCCCCCCACTGTGACCATCACCCCCTCCCTCCCTCTCCCCCTTCAGTCCATGGTTCGTCTTCACTAGTCTCCCTTGATCTGTGTCCCTCACTCTTCTCCGCTCTCTTTCCCCCTTGCTCTCCCCATGGTCCCCTGCCAGGTCTCTCCTGTTAGACCTATGAATGCAAACATATGGTATCTATCCTTCTCTGCCTGACTTATTTCGCTTAGCATGACACCCTCAAGGTCCATCCACTTTCCTACAAATGGCCATATGTCATTCTTTCTCATTGCCATGTAGTACTCCATTGTATATATATATACCACATCTTCTTGATCCATTCATCAGATGATGGACATTTAGACTCTTTCCATGATTTGGCTTGGGTAGAAAGTGCCACTATGAACATTGGGGTACATATGCTCCTATGCCTCAGCACTTCTTTATCCCTTGGGTAAATCCCTAGCAGTGCTATTGCTGGGTCACAGGGGACAAGCAACGATGCTCAATGTCACTCATCATCAGGGAAATTCAAATCAAAACCACACTGATATAGAAATAATTTTTAAAAGCTCAGAAAGCTCAAAGCTAAAGAATATAATAACTGCACTGAAAAACTCAATAAAGAGTATCAACAGACTCAACCAAGTAGAAGAAATAATCAATGAACTTGAAGATAAGTGTTTTGAAATTATATAGTCAGAAGAGCAGTAAGAAAAGGAAATTAAAAAGTACGAAGAAAGACTACAGACATTACAGGAAACATTAAGTGCAACAATACATGAATTACTGGAGCCCCAAGGGAAGGAGAAAAAGAGGCAGAAACTATATCTAATGAAACAATGGCTGAATGCTTCCCAAATTTGAGAAGAGATGTGGATATCCAGGTATATGAAGCTCAAACATCACTGAACATACTGAAACCAAAGATTTTTTCACTATGACAGATTATAGTCAGTCAAAAATCAAACAAAAAGAATTCTGAAAATAGCAAGAGAAAAGAGACTTGTGCATAGAAGGGAATCCCCAGAGTTATCAGCAGATTTTTCAGCAGAAATTTTAGACCATAAGAGTGTGGGATGATATGTTCAAAGTACTGAAAGAAGAAAACCAACAAGTTAATATTACACACGGCAAGCTGCCCATCAGAAATAAAGGGGAAACTTTCAAGAAATTTAAATTTAAGATAAATCTTTATCCTTCTTAACTACTGTTCTCTATATGCTGTGACTCGACAGGTAAATACATGCTATTCATTCTAAAAACAAAGTACAGTAACCTTGATGCTTTATATTAGCAAAACGCTTTGTGTCAATAACTTTCCCCACTTAAAATTTCTCATTTAGTACTACTATAATCTGTGAGTCAATTTTGTTTTAATTTAGGCTGTTCAAAAATAAGGCTGAATTTATGTATTTGGGGCTCCTAATCTTCTATTTCTAGACCAGGGCAAATGATTCTTTCTCTTAGATATATTCTAAACAGTCTCATTCCTCCTTCCTTCCAACTACTTCATTCCTTATCACGATATCCTATTCCTAGCTCATCAACTGAAGGTTCAAATTCTCAAGTCTACTAATGACTCATTTCACCCATATAATTATTAATATTCAAGTAAACATAAAGTGTTATATTAGTTTCAGGTGTACAATACAGTGATCCAATAACTCCCTATGTTCCTCAGGGCTTGTCAAGATAAGTGTACTCTTAATCCCCTTCACCTATTTCACCCACTCACCCCCACCTCACCTCTGGGAACCATCAATATGTTCCCTTAGTTAAAAGTTTGGTTTTTTTGCTTTGTCTATTTTTTTTCTCTTCCTTGTTCATTTTTTGTTTCTCAAGTTCCACATATGACTGAAATCACATGGTTTGGTCTTTCTATAACTGGCTTATTTCGGTTAGCCCTATACTCTCTAGCATTATACAACAATTCATATTATTACAAATGACAAGATTCCATCCTTTCTATGGCTGAGTAATATTCCATTGTAAATATATATCACTTCTTTTTTATCCATTCATCTGCTGATGGACACAGGCTGCTTTCATAATTTGGCTATTATGCCATAATTTGGCAATATCACTTCTCAGCCTTTCGACTAAGATCAAGTGTAAATAATGCTGCAATAAATATAGGGGCACATGTATCACTTCAAATTAGTGTTTTCATATTCTTTGGGTAAATACCCAGTACTGTTAGTACTGAATCACAGGGTAGTCCTATTTTTAATTTTTTTTTAATTTTTTTAATGATTTTTTTAAATTTTTTTTAATGATTTTTTTATTTATTTTTGAGAGACAGAGACAGTGTGAGCAGGGGAGGGTCAGAGAAAGAGGGAGACACAGAATCTGAAGCAGGCTCCAGGCTCTGAGCTAGCTGTCAGCACAGAGCCCGACGCAGGGCCTGAACTCATGAACTGTGAGATCATGACCTGAGCTGAAGCCGGCCGCTTAACCGACTGAGCCACCCAGGCGCCCCCTATTTTTAATTTTTTGAGGAACCTCCACACTGTCTTCCACAACAGCTGTACCAGTTTGCATTCCCACCAACAGTACACAAGGGTTCCTCTTCCTCCACATCTTTCCTAACACTTGTTTCTTCAGTTTTTGGTTTTAGCCATTCTGACAGGTGTGAGATGATATCTCATTGTGGTTTTTGATTTGCATTTCCCTGCTGATAAGTGGTGTTGAGCAACTTTCCATGTATCTGTTGGCCCTCTGCATGTCTTCTGCCCATTTTTAACTGGATTACTTTTTTGTTATTGTTGTTTGTCTGTTTGGTATTCATTTCTCTAAGTTCTTTATATATTTTGGATACTAATAGTTTATTGAATATGTCATTTGCAAATATCTTCCCCCATTTGGTAGGCTGTCTTTTAGTTTTGTTGGTTGTTTCCTTTGCTGCGCAGAAAGCTTTTTATTTTGATGTAGTGCCGATAACTTTTTATTTCATTTCCCCTGCCTCCAGAAACCTATTAAAAAAAGATGTTGTTATAGCTGATGCCAGAGAAATTACTACCTGTGCTCTCTTTAGGCATTTTTATGGTTTCAGGTCTCACATTTAGGTCCTTAATTCATTCTGAGTTTCTTTTTCTGTATAATGAAAGAAAGTGGCCCAGTTTCATTCTTTTCCATGTAGCTGTCCAGTTTTCCCAGCATCATTTGTGGGATTTTTTTGTTTTTAATTTCTTTAACATTTATTTATTTTTGAGAGACAGAGAGACAGAGCATAAGCAGAGGAGGGCAGAGAGAGAGGGAGACACAGAATCCGAAGCAGGCTTCAGGCTCCAAGCTGTCAGCCCAGTGTCCGACATGGGGCTCAAACTCACGAACCACAAGATCATGACCAGAGCCTAAGTCAGCTACTTAACCGACTGAGCCACAAAGGCACCCCCAACATCATTTGTTGAAGAGACTTTTTCCCCCCATTGCCTATTCTTGCCTTCTTCATTGAAGATTAACTGACCATATAATTGTGGCCTTATTTCTGAGCTTCCTATTATGTTCCATTGATCTATGTCTTTTTTTGTACCAGTACCATACTTTTTTAATTACTACAGCTTGAAGTCTGGAATTGTGATACTCCAGTTTTGTTTTTCTTTTACAAGACTGTTTTGGCTATTTGGGGTTTTTTGTGGTTCAATACAAATTTTTTAATTGTTTGTTCTAGTTCTGAGAAAAATGCTGTTGGTATTCTGATAGGGACTGCATTGAATGTGTAGACTGTTTCGGGTAGTATGGCCATTTTTTCTTTTAATAAATGAGCATCGAATGTCTTTCCATTTCTTTGTTTTGTCAACAATTTTACTCATCTGTGTTTTATAGTTTTCAGAGTACAGGTCTTTCACCTACTGGTGAAGTTTATTCCTAGGTAGTTTAATGTTTTTGGTGCAAGTGTAAATGAGATTGTTTTCTTAATTTCTCTTTCTGTTGCTTCATTATTAGTATATAGAAATCCAACAGATTGCTATACATTGACTTTGTATCCTACAACTTAACTGAATTCATTTATCAGTTCTACTAATTTTTTGGAGTCTTTCAGGTTTCCTATTTATAAGTATCATGTCATCTGCAAAAAGTGAAAGCTCTACATCTTCTTTAACAATATGAATGACTTTTACTTTTTTGTTTCTGATTGCTATGACTAGGACTTCCAGTATGATGTTGAATAAAAGTGGTGAAAATGGACATCCTTGTCTTGTTCCTTAAAGGAAGAGCTCTGTTTTTCCCCACTAAAGAAGATGTGTGGGTTTTTCATATATGGCCTTCATTATTAGACATGTGTTCCCTCTGAACCTACTTTGTTGAAGGCTTTTATCATGAGTGGATGTTGTGCTTTGTCAAATGCTTTTCCTATACCTATGGAAATGATCATAAGGTTTTTATCCTCTCTCTTTCTGATGTGCATATCAAGCTGATTTATTTGCAAATACTGAGCCACCCTTATGTCCCAGGAATAAATCCCATTTGATTGTGGTAAATGATTTTTTAAGGTATTGTTAGGTTCAGTTTGCTAATATTTTGGTGAGAATTTTTGCATCTGTATTCATTGGAGCTATGGGCCTGTAGTTCCCTTTTGTGTGATGTTTTTATCTGGTTTGGGTATCAGGGTAATGCTGGCTTCATAGGAATTCAGAAGATTTCCTTCCTCTTTCATTTTTTTGGAAAAGCTTGAGAAAAATAGGTATTCACCCTTCTTTAAATGTTTGATAGAATTATGTGTAGCCGTCTGGCCATGGACTTTGTTCATTGTAGTTTTGTGATTATGGATTCAATGATTACTGGTATTTGGTCTGTTCAAATTTTCTATTTTTTCCTGCTTCAGTTTTGGTAAGTTATATGTTTCTAGGAATTTACCCATTTCTAGGCTGTCCAATTTGTTGGCATGTAGTTTTTCATAAAATTCACTTACAATTGTTTATATTTCCATACTTTCAGGTGTTATTTCTCCTCTTTCATTTGTGATTTTATCTGAGTCCTCTCTCTTTTTGGTGAGCCTAGCTAGAGGTTTATCAATTTCATTGATCTTTTCAAAGAACCAACTCCTGGTTTCATTGATCTACTTTTTTTTAGTTTTACTTATGTTCTAATCTTTATTATTTCTCTTCTTCTGCTGGTTTGGGGTTTTGTTTCTTCTTTAAGGTGTAAGGTTAGGTATTTTATTTGAGATTTTTTTTTACTTGAGATTTTTCTTGCTTCTTGACGTAGACCTGTATTCTATAAATGTCCCTCTTAGAACAACTTTCCCTACATCCCAAAGATTTTGAACCTTTGCTTTTTCACTTTCATTTGTCTACATGTAATTTTTTATTTCCTCTTTAATTTCTTGGTTGACTTCTTTGTTTAGTAGTAGATGATTTAACCTTCATGTATCTGTGCTCTTTCCAGATTTTTTATTGTGGTTGATTTTTAGTTTCATAGCATTGTAGTAAAAAAACATGCATGACTTTGATCTTTTTGAATTTGTTGAGACTTGTTTTGTAATTTAATATGTGATCTATTCTGGAGAATGTTCTGTGTACACTTGAAAAGAAATGTGTATTTTGTTGGTTTAGGATGGAATGTTCTAAATATATCTGTTAAGTCCATCTGGTCCAGTGTGTCATTAAAAACCACTGTTTCCTTATTAATTTTTTATTTGGATGATCTGTCCATTGATGTAAATGGGGTGATAAAGACCCCCCACTATTATTATATTACTATCAACTACTTCCTTTCTATTGATTACTAACTGTTTTGTGCATTTGGATGCTTCCACAGTGGGTACAGAAATATTTACAATTGTTATATCTTCTTATTGGATGGTCCGCTTTATTATTTGGTGTCCTTCTTTGTCTCTTCTTACACTCTTTGTTTTAAAGTCTATTTTTTCCAATAAAAGTATGGCTATCCTGACTTTCTTTTCACTTTCACATCCACTTGCATAATAATGTTTCTCCATCCCTTCACTTTCAATTTGCATGTATCTTTAGGTCTAAAATGAGTTTTGTTTTTCTTAATCCATTCCATCACCCTGTGTATTTTGACTGAAGCATTTTGTTCATTTACATTTAAAGTAATTACGGATAGGTGTGTATTTATTGCTATTTGTCACTTGTTTTGTGGTTGTTTTTGTAGTTTTTCTCTGATCTTTCCTTCTATTGCTCTCTTCTCTCATAGTTTGCTGGCTTTCTTTGTGCTATACTTCGATTCCTTTCTCTTTATTTTTTGCATATCTATTACTGGGTTTTGGTTTATAATTTCTATTAGGTTTGTTATGATTTTCTGCATATAGCAGTTTATATTAAGTTGATGGGTCACTTGAGTTTGAACTCCTTCTTTACTTCCCTTCCACCCCCATCCCTCATATTTTAGGTATATGGTGTTATACTTTATGAATCTCTTGACTGATTTTTACATACATATTTATTTTTACTGCTTTTGTGCTTCCACTTTTCTTACCTTAACTATGGTCTTTTCTTTCCACTCAAAGAGTTCCCTTTCAACCTTTCTTGTAGGGCTGAGTTAGTGGTCATGAATTCCTTTAACTTTTGTTTGTCCTGCAAATTCTTCTCCTTCTAATCTGAATGGCAGTCTTGCAGGATAGAGTATTCTTGGCAGCAGGCCTTTTCCTTCCAGTACTGTGAATATATCACGCCACTTTCTTTCTAGCTTGCAACCCTGCTGCTGAAAATTCCACTAATAGCCTTGTAGAGTTTCCCTTGTATGTACTAATCTTATTTCTCTTGCTATTTCTAAAATTCTCTCTTCCTCACTCCTTTTTGCCATTTTAATTATTACATGTCTTGGTGTGGACCTCCTTGAGTTGCTTCTGTTGAAAGATTTCTATGCCTCCTGGATCTGGATGTGTTTCCTTCCCGAGATTCGTTAAGTTTACAGCTATTATATTATCAAATAAATTTTCTGTTTACTTTCCTCTCTCTTCTTCTCGGGTCCTTATAATATGTTATTTTGCTTGTTGGAATCACGGAGTTCCCTAAGTCTATTCTCATTTTGCACAATTTTATTTTCTCTCACCTACTCAGCTTGATTACTTTCCACTACTCTGTCCCCCAGGTCACTGATTCATTTTTCTGCTTCTTCTAGTCTGCTATTTATTCCATTTGGTGTATTTTTAATTTCATTTATTGTGTTTTTCCATCTCTAATTGGTTCTTTTTTATGTCTTTGTTAAGAGCCTACCTGACATCCTCCACTCTTTTCTCAAGTCCAGTAAATATCTTTATGATTGTTATTTTAGATTCTCTATCAGGCATGTTACTTATCTCCATTTTGCTTAAATCTCTTGCTGTAGCTTTGTCCTAGTGTTTCATTTGGGACATATTCCTCTGTCTCATTTTGTCTAACTCTCTGTGTCTATTTCTCTGTGTTAGAAAAGTCAGTTATGTCTCCTGCTCTTGGAAGAAAAGGCCTCATCAAGAAGAGATTCTATAGTGCCTTACAGTGCAGTGTTCAATGTTTACTGGAAGGGTGTCTCCTGTGTGTTGCATGCACCCTGCTGTTGTGGCTGAGTCAAATTTTCCTTCAGTCCAGTCATCAGCTGTGGCTCTCTGCCTATTGTGGGCAGTGTTTGTTCTCGATGATGTTAGTAGACCAGTCTGGGGCCACCTTGGGCTTGAAGTTTAGTCAAACCAGGCATCTGCCAGATATACAGTAGTACCAAGCTGCCGCACACCCCTATGTTGTCCCTGAGACACTTTGTTGGTGGGTGGACCCTGCAATCAGACTAACTTTCTGCAGCCAGCCAGCCCACTACCGGGGCCACAGTATGAGCCCCAGGATAGGAGCTACTTTGGTATGGTGCTGGCCCCCGTTGGGACTGCTTGTACTCTGCAGGCTTGTGGCCCCAGTTTGAGTGGGCTCTGGCAAAGAGTGTAATAGAGAGGACTAACCATACAGTGTCCAAAAGGTTTGTGTGCAAGCAAGAGGACACATAGTGACTGCCTGGACCTGGTGGCCACGCAGGGTATGTAGTTTTAACAAGATGGCTGCTAATCTGCTTGTAAGATGTTACCTGCTGCCAGTGCCAAACCAAAGCCAGCTGGGGGATCACAAAGTTCACATGGGATTCACAATTTTAACAACAGGAACCTATTCTCCTGCAGGAGGGGGCCTACCATTGCTTCTGTCCACCTAAACCAAGGCCCTACAAAGCATACAGGTTAACGACACCAAGTTAGCAAGATATGCTCTGGTCTTCTTGGGGAAGGAACTTGCAGCAGTGGGACTGAATCAAATATGACTGGAAATGGCAGATTCAACAAAGGGCAGGGGGGTGTGGGTAGGGAGTGTTTGCGGTTTCCCCCCAGGTGGCCAGTGTGTTTATCTTGGGGGAGGAGGCATGAAATGGCACCTACCAGCTTTTGTTCCTGGAGGAGTCTCCCAGCCATCTGTCTCTCTAGGACACAGGTTGAGATGAGTAAACTACTAACTCTCCCATATACCCCAGGTGTTTTTCAAACGGCGGCTTCTATGCTGTGTCTCTGCTGGCTTTTTGTTGTGCTGTCTCTTTAAGGGCAGGGACTCCATTCCTACTGCCTTTCAGCTCTCCCAAAGCTTTAAGTCCTGCTTGCTGTGAGAACTCAACAAAATTCAGACCCTCTAGTTTTCAAAGCCAAATGTTATAGGGATTTGGATTCCCCATGCAGGCTCTTCATTGTGAGAGTCTGTCTCTCTCCCTTCTCTGCACCCACAGATCCCCTTCTCTCACAGACAGCCCACAGGTCTGTTTTGCTCCCCACCCCCTCTCTGCCTTTCCTATCCTCTTCAATGTAGCCTCTTCTCTACCTTAAGTTGTGCTGCTTATTCTGCCAGTCTTCAAGCTGTTTTCTGGATTGTTTACACTGATGTGAGTGTTATCAAGTTGTATCTGGGGCACAAGATGAGCTTAGAATCCTACTCCGCCATCTTCCCAGCTTCTATCTGTAATTATTTTAAATGTAAATGGATTAAATGTCCCAATAGAGTAACAAGACAGTAGGTAAATGGATATAAAGCTAGATTCAACTACAAGGTGCCTTAAAAAGATTCACTTTAGCTTAAAGGACTAAAAGTGAAGAGATTTATAAACTAAACATGAAGGATTAGGGGAAAAATACTTCCTGCAAATCAAACCAAAGGACAAGTGGGATGACTATACTTATATTAGATAAAGTAAACCTTAAGTCAAAAAGTGTCACAAAAGAGGCACCCGAGTGGCTCAGTCAGTGAAGCATTCAACTCTTGATTTCAGCTCTGGTCACTATCTCATGATTCGTGAGATCTAACCCCATGTGGGCTAACAGCACAGAGCTTGCTTGGCATTTTCTCTCTCCTTTCTCTCTGCCCCGCCCCTGCTCACACACTCTCTCATGTTCTCTAACAAAATAAACTTTAAAAAACAAGTGTCACAACAAAGGTCATTAAGTAAGGTCAAAAGAGCCAATTCATGAAGAACATATAACAATAATAAATATGTACTCAACACTGGAGCTCTTAAAAATATTAAGCAAATATTTATAGAAACAAAAGGAGGAGTAAGGAGCAATACAACAGTAGTCAGGGATATTAATATCTGACTCTCAACATGGAGAGATCATCCATGTTCTATCTATATATGAATACATGTTCTTCCTAAAAATACACATGAAACGTTCTCCAGGACAGATCACAAATTATATCACAAAATATGTCTTTGGAAATTTAAGAAGACTGAAATCATGCCAAGTATCTTTTCCAACTAGTATGAAATTAAAAATTAATAACAGCAAGTAAACTAGAAAATTCACACAATATGTGTAAGTAATATTCTCCTGAATAACCAACAGGTGCAAAAAGAAATAAAAAATGAAATCAAAAAAATATCTTGAGAAAAACAAAATGGAAGTACAATATAACAAACCTTGTAAGATGCAACAAAAATAGTTTTGAGAGAAGTTAATACTGACAAATATCCATATTAAGAAAATATCTCAAATAAAAAACCTATCTTTACACTTCAAGGAACTAGAAAAAGAAGAAAAAATTAAGCCCAGTTAGCAGAAATAAATTATAAAAACAAAAAAAAAATGAAATAGGAATAAATAAAAATAAAAACGGAATGAGAGAAAAACAACATAAAACAACAAAATGGGGCACCTAGGTGGCTTAGTCAGTTAAACATCAGACTTTGGCTCAGGTCATGATTTCACAGTTTGTTGAGTTTGAGCCCTTCATCAGGTTCTGCACTGACAGCATAGAGCCTGCTTGAATCCTCTGTCTCCCTCTCTCTCTGCTCCTCCCCTGTGCTCTCTCTCTGTCAAAAATAAACATTTTTTTTAAAAAGACCAATAAAACTAGCAGGTGGTTTTTTGAAAAGATAAAACTGAAAAACTTTTAGCTAGACTGTGAAAAAGAGAGAAGGCTCACATAAAATTACATATGAAAGAGACATTATAATTGATAGCAAGAAATACAAAGAATCACAAGAGACTCCTACCAACAATAATGTGTCAACAAATTGGATAACCTAGAAGACATGAATAAATTCTTAGAAACATGCCTACCAAGACTGAATTGTGAAGAAATAAAATTTTAATACTGATAACAATGAGATTGAATCCATAATCAAAAACCTTCTAACAAAGAAAAGGCCTAGGCCTAATGACATCAATGGTGAATCCTGTCCAACATTTAAAGAAGATTTAACACCAAACCTACTCAAACTCCTCTATAAAACTGGAGAAGAGGGAACACTCCCAAATTCATTTTATGAAGGTTACCATCATATCCTGATACCAAATCCAGATAAGGACATTATAAGAAAAGAAAGTTATAGGCCAATATCCCTGATGGAAATGCATATAAAATTTCTTAACAAAATACTAGCACCAAATTCAACAGCACATTAAAAGGCCATGAGCAAGAGGGATTTATCCCTGGGATACAAGGATAGTTCAACATATATAATCAATAAATGTGATATATTACATTAATGAGAGGAAAGAGAAAACCACATGATCAACTCGAAAGAGGCATAAGAAGTATTTGAAATAATCCAACATCCTTTTATGATAAAGATTCTCAATAAATTAAACACAGAAAGAATGTACCTCACATTAATGAAAGCCATATGGGAAAATCTCACAGCTAACATCATACTCAACGATGAAAAGCTGAAAGCCTTTCCTCTACGATGTGAAGCTAGATAGGAGAATCCCTCTTGCCAATTCCATTCATCATCAGTACTGGAAGTCCTAGCCAGAGCAATTAGGCCAGAAAAGAAAATAAAAGGCACTGAAATCAGAAAGGAAAAATTAAAACTCTGTTTGTAGATGACATGATCTTATCCTTAAAAAAACAAAACCTATAAACTCTACCAAAAAATATTGAAACTAATAAATGAATTCAGTAAAGTTGCAGGATACCAAATTGACACACAAAAATCAGTTGCAATTCAATATATCAATAGTGAAATATCTGAAAAAAATTTTTAAATCCCATTTACAATGGCATCAAAAAAGAGTAAAATACCTAGGAATAAATTTAATGAAGGAGATGAGAGATCTCCTTTGAAAACTATAACACATTGCTGAAAGAAACCAAAAAAGATACAATTAAATGTAAAGAATTGATATTGTTACAATGTCCCTTCTACCCAAAGTAATCTAAAGGTTATATCCAATCGCTATCAATATCCCACGGGCATTTTTCACAGAAATAAAATAAAATTCCTAAAACTTACATGCAACCACAAAAGACCCAGAATAGCTAAAACAATCTTGAGCAACAAGAGCAAAGCTGGAGGCATCACACTTCCTGATTTCAAACGGTATGACAGAACTATGGTAAGCAAAAGAATACAATATGGGCATAATAACAAATACTGGAACTAAATCACCAATGGTCCAACAGAAATGAATCAAGAGTCCCGAAAATGACCCATGCATAGATAGTCAACCAATTTTCAACAAATGTGTCAAGAGTACACAATCAAAAAAGAATGGTCTCTTCAATAACTTGTAGGAAGACTGGATATCCACATGCAAAGGAATAAAATTGGACCCTCGCAACACACATGAAAAAACAACTCAAAATGGATTAAAGACTAAAACATAAGACTTGAACCCCAAAACTCATGTAAAAAACAGGAGAGAAACTTTTTGGAATTGATCTTGGCAATAATTTTTGAATCTGACTTTATCAAAAGCACAGGCAATAAAAGGAAAAATAAACAACTGGAACTATGTCAAACTAAAAAGTTGTACAGCAAAGGATACAATTAACAAAATGATAAGCAATCTACAGAATGGGAGAAAATAGTTGCAAACCACATATTTGATATGAAGTTACTATCCAAAAATATATAAAAATCTCATACAACTCAACAACACCACAAATAACCTGATTTAAAAATAAGCAAAGATCATAAATAAAATTTTTTCCAAAGGAGACATACAAATGGCCAATGGGTATATGAGAAAATGCTCAATATTTCTAATCATCCAGAAAATGAAAATCAAATCTACAGTGAGATACAGTCCACATCTGTTAGGATAGCTATTATTTAAAAAAAGTCAAAAGGTAAGAATTGCAAGAATGTGGAGAAAAGGAAACCCATGCAAAATAGTTGTGGGTATATAAATTGGTTCAACTGTTGTGGCAAAAAGTATGAGGGTTCCTCAAAAAATAAAACTATCATATAACTTAACAATCCCACTCATGTATATATATCCAAAGGAAATCATTATCTCAAAGAGATACTTGCATTCCATGTTCACTGCAGCATTATTCACAGTAGCGATATGAAAACCACCTAAGTGTATTGTACATCCACACATGGATAATGAAAATGAGATATATGCATAGACATACACATGTGTGCATGCACACACACTACATAAACACAATGAAATATTGTGCAGCCATAAAAAATAAAGAAATCTTGCAATTTGTGACAACACGGATGAACCTGAAGAACATTCTGTTATATGCAAAATAAGCCTGCCACAGAAAGACAGAACTTTATGATGCCACTTATATGCAGAATCTTTAAAAAAAAGAAAAAGAAGAGAAGAAAAAAGGATGGGGTGCCTGGGTGGCTCAGTTGGTTAAGTGCCTAACTTTGGCTCAGGTCATGATCTCACAGTTCATGAGTTTGAGCCCTGTGTCAGGCTCTGTGCTGACAGCTCAGAGCCTGGAGCCTGCTTCGGATTCGGTGTCTCCCTATCTCTCTGCCCCTCCCCTGCTATGCTTTCTCTCTCTCTCTCTCTCTCTCAAAAATAAACATTTAAAAATTTAAAAAAAAAAAACGCTAGGGACACCTGGGTGGCTCATTCTGTTAAGCATCTAACTTTAGCTCAGGTCATGATCTCACAGTTTGTGAGTTCTAACCCTGTATCAGGCCCTGTGCTGACAGCTCGGAGCCTGGAGCCTACTTTGGATTCTGTATCTTCCTCTCTTTCTCTGACTCTTCCCACTCATGCTTGGTCTCTCTCTCTCTCACTGTCTCTCTCAAAAACAAACAGTTTTTAAAAAGCTGAATTCAGAGAAACAGAGTTGCATTGTGGTTATAAGAGGTTGAGGGGCAGGGGGAAAAGGAAGATACAGAAGAAAAAATACAAACTTTCAGTTGTAAAGAGAATAAGTTCTAGAGAACTAATGCACAGCATGGTGACTACATTTAAAAATAATGTACACTTGAAATTTGCTTGTAATATATTTCAAGGGTTCTCAGCAACTATGTGGAGTGAGGGATAGTTAATTAGCTTGATTGTGGTAAACATTTCACAACGTATACATATGTCAAAACATCATATTATACACCTTAAATGTATACAATTTATATTTGTCAATCATACCTCAATAAAGCTGGAAAAATATATGTATGCACCATGTAAAGGAGCCCCAAATTATATACACACTGACAGAATCAAAGGGAGAAACGGCTCTACAGTAATAACAAACTTCAATACACTACTTTAAGTACCAGATAAATTAGCTTCTTTTCATATGCTTATTGGCCATCTGTATAACTTCTTTGCGGAAATGTCTATTCAAGTTCTTTGCTCACTTGTGAATTAGTTTGTTTTATTGTTTTGAGTTGTAGGAGTTCTTTACTTTGGATATTAAACCCATATCAGATACAAGATTTACAAGTGTTTTCTCCCATTCTGTAGGTTACCTTTTAACTCTCTTCATAATATCTTTTAAAGCACGCAAGTTTCTACTTTTGATGAAATCCAAATTATCTACTGTTTTTTTACTTTACTTTTGGTGTCATATTCAAGAAATCATTGCCAAATTCAATGTCATAAAGATTTTCATGTATGTTATATTCTAAGTTTTAACATTTTCATTCTCACATTTAGGTCTTTAAGCTCATAAGGTAAAGAGTTCTACTTCATTATTTTGCATGTAGATACCCAGTTTTACCAGCACCATTTGCTGAAAACGCTGTCCTTTCCTCCAATGAATGGACTTGGAGATCTTATTTAAAATCAATAGACCGTAAATGTGAAGATTAATTTGAGGGTTCTCTCTTCTATTCTATTGGTCTGTATGTCTGTCTTTATGCCAGTACCACACTGTTTTGATCCTTTAGATTTGCAGTAAGCATTGAAACTACGAAGTGTGAGTTCTTCAACAACATTCTTCTTTAAGATTTTTCTGCATATTCAGAGTCATTTGAGAATTCCATGTAAATCTTAAGATGGGTTTTTCTATACCAAAAAAAATGCCATTGGGGTTTTGACAGGATTGCGATGAAAATGTAGATCACTTTGGGACGTAGTATCATCTTAAAAATATTAAGAATTCCAACCCACGAACTTTACATTTATGAGGTTTTCTTCATATTCTTTCAAGCAACATTTTATAGCTCTCTGTATACAAGAGAGCTTGTTAAGTGTATTCTTAAGTGTTTTATTGATTTTGATACTATTGTAAGTGGAATTATTTTCTTAATTTCCTTTCATGGATTATTCACTTTTAGTGTATAGAAATACAACTGATATAGGACTGATGATTTTATATTTGGAAACTGCTGAACTAAGAATTTTCTATGGAATCTTTATGATTTTCTATATATAAGGTCATATAATTTGCAAACAGAGATAATTTTACTTCTTTATTTCCAACTTGGATGCCTTTTATTTCTCCTGCCTAAGTGCTCTGAATCACACTGAGCAGAATTTTGAGAGGAAACACGCCTGTTCCTGATGTTAGGATAAACGCTTTCACTTTTTCACCATGGATTTTAGTTGTGGATTTTTCATAGCTGGTCTTTATTCTGTCAGAGTTTCCTTCTATTTTAGGTTTATTGAGTGTTTTTATCATGAAAGAATGCTAAATTTGTCAAATGCTTTTTATGCATCAACTGAGATGATCATATGGGTGTTTTCATTCATTTGGTTAATGTGCTATATTACATTGACTGATTTCCATATGTTGTATCATCCCGTGTTCGTGTTCGTGTTGATGAAAACTTCTGGAGATGGATAGTGGGATTTTACATAATGATGTGAATATACTTAATGCCAATGAATTGTATAAAATGGTTGAAATGGCTATAAAACGAAAAACACAGGAAACTCACCACTATCTTTTCCATCTTCCCCAAAGCAAAAGTCTCCCAGAAGTATTAAATTTAAAATGAAAACTTAAAAATGTATAAAATGTGCTAAGTAGCCATAGGTTGGAACATTATTTAATGATAAAAACACTGTATATACCAAAAGCCAGTGAGTTGTATACTTTTAAGTCGATGAAGTATATGGTGTATGTATTCTATCTCAATAAATGTGTCTAAAAAGAAAATTTTTAAAGGTGAAAAAAATCAATAGAATTTCAATTATCAATAGTATCTAATTTTAAAATGAAACTGAAAAATTTCCATTCACATTAACAATAAAAACTGTTACCTAAAAATAATCTAAACATTTAAAAATTCAGCATGATAAACACAGTAAATTATATATTAGTAAACTCAGTTAACCTATAGATTAAATGCAATTCTTATCAAAATTTCCATAGTTTAAGGGCACCTGGGTGGCTCAGCCAGTTAAACGTCCAGCTTTGGCTCAGGTCATGATCTCATGGTTGAGTCAGCATGGAGCCCACTTTGGATCCTTTTTCTCCTACTCTCTGCCGTTCCCCCATGCTCTCTGGGAGAGCATACTTGCTCGCTTGCTCACTCACTCTCTCTCTCATAAACATTTAAAACATATATATTAAAAAACAAAAAATCAATAATAAAATCATTAAAATGTAAATTAAATGAAATTAAAAATTAAAAAATAAAATAAGTTAAAAATTTAAAATTACAATAGTTTGGGTTTTCCTTCCCAGGATTTTTCAAGGGAAATGTACAATGTATATGGAAAAACAATGAGCTAAAAAAAATCAAGACAATTTTGATTAACTTAAGAGACTTAGCCTACTGGATATCAAGACTTACTGAAAAGCTATAATTCAGTATCTCTCTTTATGCATTTGTTTTTCATTTCATCGAGAGATAAGGCTTCCCTCTCCACTTGTGAATTTATGCTACACTTGGACTGTTTGAACGAATAAAATGTGGAAAAAACAATGTTCCAGGACTTCTAAGACTAGTCATTAAAAAAGCAGCTTCTGCTTTCTTTCTGTAAGCCCCAAGTCTCCATGTCAAAGGACCATAGTACACTACTAAAGAGTTCACAAAAAAGACCTTGATGAATCGAACACCACGTGGACAGAGACGACATGAAGGATCGCTGGAGCACTAGGTATCCAGCCCCAGTCACTGTCACCAAATGACAATTGCATAAGAGTACCCCAGTAAGACCAACAGAGAATTTCCCACTTGTGTCAATCCAAGGAATCAAGAATCATGAAACACGATAAAAACACTGTCAATTGTTATATCTCTAAGTTTTGAGGTGTTTCTCATACAATAAGAAGTAATAGTAACCTATTAATTAAGAGGGTTACTTATAGTAGCAAAGGGATAGAGTATGGACCAATGGATCACAGAAGATAGATAACTAACACATATATTTAGATATTGATATATGACCAATTAGGACTTAAAAATCACTGGGAAAAAGAATTACTATTTACTCAATGCTCTAAGAGAACTAGGAAAAAAAATAGATCCCTACCTTATACCACAGGGTATACCGCTTATACCATGAATAACTCCAGGTAAATTTAACCCCATAAGTATGAAAAGAAAAACATAAAATAATATGAATAACAGTAAAAAATTTAATAATTGAGATAAAGGAAAATGCTTTCATGCCCAAAGGGCAGGGAAGAATTTCTTAGCTAAAAACAAAAAGGACAAAAGATTGATAAAACTGACCACATAAAAAAATTTTAAGTAATCACAAAAGGGACACCATAAACCAAGTGAAAAGATGAGTCACAAACTGGGATAAAAATATTTGTAACATGCAATTGACAGATTTTTAACCATAATATATAATGAAAAAAATGAGATACACATATACCTGTCTTCACATCTTAACAAGTACCTGGAATATTTTACTGAATAAAGAAACTGTCTCACTGGAATACAGTACTCATTTCCACAAGAATTCACCACCTTTCCTTACAGATCCTCTCCTTCCTCCTGAATTCCTTAAGCAAAAGTATAGCACAACCAATCATCCGGTCGACCAACCTAATCATCCTAGATTCCTCTACTACTCTTCCTCTCCACGCACCCTGTCTTTTTATAGTCCCACCATCAAGATCTAACCTCAACCTTTAATTGCTTAATCTCTCCTGTCTCCCAAAACTTATCTCTCACACCTGTCCATTTCTCCCCACAATCCACTCACTGCTACTTCCCTGGTTCTAGGCCTCTCAGGATCTTGTCTACCAACTACAGAATGGATAATTACTATAGTCTTCTACACCGGTATCTCTCCATTTCCCATTACACATGGATCATGGTACTCTTCTCAAAACCCTGCCACACCTTCTCAGTTCCTAATAAGAAAATAATTTAAACACTAAGTCCAAATACCATAGATGAGCCTTGAAGGAAGGTCATTTTTCCAAATATATTCCAAGTCATGTTTTCCCACAATCATCCTACCCCATCCATTCCCTTCCTTTCTAGGTACATTTGATTATGTTATTTTTCCTTGCCTAAATGCTCCTTCAACAGATCTAAAAATCTATTCAATCTTCAATAAAGTCTTTCTTAAATGCCACAAGAGCACTTAATAACCTTTCTCACCTTTGCATACCTGTTAAGAACTCTTACAACATGTATTACATTTTTCTTATCTTACTATGTTTACAGGTGTATTGCTTGTTTCCCCTAAAGGAAGAATCTCTTATCTATTTCATCAGTGATACTCATATAAGTATCTAGCACATACAAGGTACTCTGTAAAACCATTTGGAACTGTGGGTTTAAGACATCCTATGCACTAGTCTGAATATCAATGTGTTTATACAATACCTGAATCACATGTATACTAAGAGTATATACTATGAAATATTAGGCACTTTTTTGCGGTGAAACTTACAACATGAATGTGATGATTTAAATTATGTTTATTTATTCAAGTTAATGATATGACAATCCTTTGTTTATAAGGAATGGAAAACAGAATTTCTAAGTCCCATACTTCTGGATTCTTTACAAAACTATTTTTGGAGTTATTTTTCCTATATTGAATTCACTTTTCTATCACCATGGAAACCAAACTGCAATTAGTGTTGTTAGAATATTTAAAAATACAACTCTATTCAGAAAGCATTCAAATGTTCAGAGAAGTCTTTTCTTTGCATGGAGGGCAGAAATTAGTAGAGTAAGGAAGGGTAAAAATCACCCCACCTACATCAAAAATTATTCATCAAAGTCTAATCAACAGCTTGCAAATGGGGCACATAAAGACTTCTTTTATTCATCATTTATAGAACTACTGTGGCTGCAATTTCACTGTGCCATACCTATGCAGTTTATAAACATTTTCCATCACCTCTGGTAGTCTGTAGTGTATGTGGAAAATAGAAAATAATTTCTGTTACACAATATTTATGGGCTCTGCTCACACCTATTGTCAACATCCTAATATGCAATATGGAAAATACTACTTCAAAACTACTGAGTTGGGATGCCAAGTGGACAAATAACTCTATGTTACAGTTACATCTTAGGTGGGTAATAAGTGAAATAAATTCTAATTTCAGCCCATAAGGCAAAAATCAATCACAGACAAAACTGTTCTTCAAATTTCTTAGGAAAAAGCTAGAGACCCAAATGCATCTTAATAAACCTAACAATCTGTTTCTCCTTCCAAATTGGAATACCACACTGTTCCCTCAGCTAAGTACCAGATATAGTAACTGGTTTGCTCATCTTTATTTTCTTTTTAAGATTTTATTCAAATTCCAGTTAGTTAATGTACAGTGTAATATTAGTTTCAGGTATACAATATAGTAATTCAACACTTGCATACAACAGCCAGTGCTCCTCACAATACACTCCTTAATCCTATCGCCTATGTCACCCATTCTCCCCCACCTCCCTTCTGGTCACCATCAGTTTGTATTCTATAGTTAAGCGCTAGTTTCTTGTTTTGCTTCTCTCTCTCCATTTGTTTTTCCCCTTGTTCGTTTGATTTGTTTCTTAAATTCCACATATTAGTGAAACCGTATGGCATTTGTCTTTCTTTCTCTGACTCTCTTATGTCACTTAGCATAATGCTCTCTAGTTCCATCCTTGTCATTGCAAATGGTAAGATTTCCTTCTTTTTTATGGCTGAGTAATATTCCAACATGGTGTGCTTGCGTGTGTGTGTGTGCACGTGCGCACATGTGTGTACCACACCATCCTTATCCATTCATGGTCTTCAAATACCAGTACAACAAGATACCGGCAGCAGCACTGATGACTCACTATGTGAATTTTTCATTTTGAATTCTCCCCTTACATGATTTCCCAGTATAAGAAGAGGTATTAGGGGCGCCTGGGTGGCTCAGTCAGTTAAGCGTCCGGCTTCAGCTCAGGTCATGATCTCCAGCTCGTGGGTTCGAGCCCCACGTCGGGCTCTGTGCTGACAGCTCAGGGCCTGGAACCTGTCTTCAGATTCTGTGTCTCCCCCTCTCTCTGACCCTCCCCTGCTCACACTGTCTCTCCCTGTCTCTCAAAAATAAATAAAAACATTTAAAAAATTTTTTAAAAAAGAAGAGGTATTAGTATGGAACATGCAAAAAAAAAATAGGACTGAAAGTTCTGCTTTGGTTTGAGGAAAAATAAATTCTTTGGTGGAGTGGCAACCTTTAATTGCTTAATCTCTCCTGTCTCCCAAAACTTGTCTCTCACACCTGTGGTTTCAAAAGGTTTGCTTTGGTTTCAAAAGGTTTGTACACACTATATGTACTTTTACATAAGATGCTTTTTTAATGAGAAATATATACTAGTCTGGAAACTACACATAGTATTAACAAGATGAGGGAATTAACCTTTTCATTAGTTTGATTCATATTTATCAATGAGTGAAAGTCCTTCTGATAGGTACCAAAACTTCTTGCTGGTACATATTTCTATAAACATTAATGCTTACATTTAGATAAATTCTCTTTTATTATTATTTTAAAGAAATTGAGAATATGAGCAGGGGATAGGGGCAGAGGGAGAGACAGACAGAATCCTTTCCCCGCCCCGAGAGAGTGTGAGCATGTGTACAAGTGGGGGTAAGGGACAGAGGGACACAGACAGAATCCTTGTCAAGCAGGCTGTATGTTCAGCAAAGAGCCCAGTGAGGAGCTCAATCCAAGACCTGAGCAAAAAACAAGAGTAAGACACTCAACCAACCAAGCCAGTCTGTTTCCCAAAAAACACCACACTCAGTCAATAATCAACTGAATTAGTAAATACCAGGTACTTAAAATATACCAGGTATTTTATTTTTATTTTTTTAATGTTTATTTATTTTTGAGGGAGAAAGACAAAGCATGAGCAGATGAGGGGAAGAGAGAGAAGGAGGAACAGAATCTGAAGCAGGATCCAGGTTCTGAGCTGTCATACAGAACCCGATGCAGGGTTTGAACCCATGAGCCATAAAATCATGACCTGAGCTGAAGTCAGACACTTAAGAAACTGAGCCATCCAGACGCCCCTATACCAGGTATGCAAAATACCAGAATTGAAAATGTAGAATCCATAGGTATGATACCTTACCCACTAACAATCTGTTGACAAAGGATTCTCAATTTTTATTCAAAGGGGGAAAATGCAATGATGTACTTTCTCTGGTTTCTTGTATAGTTATTTTTAAACCCTAAACATTCTAAAATACATTACAATTTCAATATCCTAACCCAGAGATTTAATTCTTTCTGAAACTGAAGCTAAATCTTTAAGTTTATTACAATTACTGAAAATTCATGTTATTTTAACTTACTCTCTTCATTTCACAATTTTACATAAGGTTAGGGAGGGTTTTAATTTTTTAAAGTTTATTTATTTATTTTGAGAGGGAGAGTACAAGTAGGACAGGGTCAGAAAAAGAGGGACAGAATCCCAAGCAGGTCCTGCACCATCAGCGTCAAGCCAAAGATTCATTTCTATGTTAAAAGGTGTATTACAGGGGTGCTTGAGTGGATCAGTAGGTTAAGCACTCAAATCTTGATTTCAGCTCACAGTTTGTGGGATCGAGCCTCACATCAGCCTCTGTGTAGACAGTGCAGAGCCTGCTTGGAATTTGCACTCTCTCCCTCTACCCCCTCTCCCACTTGCACACCTACAATCTCTCTAAAATGTGTGTGTGTGTGTGTGTGTGTGTGTGTGTGTGTGTAATCTGGTAATCCAAATAAACTGATTACCAGATCACCAAGAATATAAGCAATGCAGTCCCCCTTGTAAGAGGGAAGTTTGTCACAATATTCTTAACTGTTACAAAGTTTCTTATTTGCAAAGAATTTCTTTATCCACTGCCTCAATCCTGACAACACTATACTCAGGTCATCAAGAAAAGTATTATTTTTCACATTTCATGGATTAGGGTCTATCTTCACCAAAGTTCCTTCGAACATTTATCTCTCCCTGAAGTTCTTTAAAATTTGAGCAATCTGGTTTGTTTTTTAATTATCACCTCACTTAATTCCCATGGTACTCTGTGATATATATTTGGAATAGATATATTTATCCCTATTTTACAAATCAGGAAACTAGGACCAGAGAAGTTAAGGAGTTTACATGAGATCACACAGGTTACACTGTGAGACTATGCATCATACTTTTATACCTTTAACTACAAAAAATGTAGGACATTCCAAATCCATGGTTTGTTCCTTCTTATTAAAACTGGAGCTTTGTCATTTTACCCTTTCCTAGCACTTGTGGAACAGAATGACTGTATGGCTTTGGTTCAAACACAGGCTGTACCACTTACCAAAGCTGTGGTCCTGGGTAAGGTCTTAAAACTTTTCTTACCTCAATTCCCTCATCTGAATCTATCATGAAAAGTAAATGAGACAACATACAAATAGTATTTAGTATAATGTCTGCCTCACATGAAGCATTAACTAAATATTGGCCCATATTTTTATTATAATTCTGATTAATTCATTTACAATGAAAATTCAGGAAGGGGAGCTTATATTACCTGTCAACATTGTTACCCTCAGGTCAAACTTTATTACCTCTTACTGTATTTCTCAATATCAAGGCAAGAATGCACCTAATGAGATGTGCCATGGCAGCACTTCCAAGTCCTCTGCACAGAAGCTTTAATAGAGAACGCTCAAGAAACAGGTATTCTGTTCCATACTTCCCAATGCCTTATTTCAGGTAAAACCTGAGCTCTTGCATTCAGGTTCATTTAACTTAATGCTTTGCTTTATATAAAATCAGATAAAAAGAAACATTAATTCACAGCTTCTGAAAACCAAGTAATAAAAGAAAATGTAAACCACACATACCCATCTGAGTATCCGACACACTAGATGGCAGTACCACACAAAGCAAACCAGGAGGAGATTAATTACTCAAATGGGTAAATGAGAATAAAGAGATGGTATCTTTGCATATTGCAAGAAATTTTTACCTTGCTACTGAAAAATACTTCATGATACGTGATCAATCTTTGTGTCTGAACAGTGCAGTTGATACAACAGGGAGAAATACAATTACTATAAAAAATTTATAGAACTTAAAACTACATGTAGTTTTACCTAAGACAAGAAGCCATTTCTAAAACTTATTTATCTTTATCTTTTTTTCTTTGATGTTTCAATTACTCTAAACAAAACATAATACAACACTTACATGCCAAAACATGCAGCATTTGTTCAAAGCACTATTTAGGCAGAAAATGTCCCAAACTTCAATGTGCTTATCTAAAAAACAATGGCTGAAAATAAATATCAACAATACCTATAGAACTGCATTTCTCTTTGGAAAAGCAAACATAGAATAAATTGAATATTTTACAAAGTTGATTTATGATAATACTAGTTTTCCACCATCAAATAGATGCACGCATACTGGTTATTCACAAGTCTTTTCCAGGGAAAAAACTAAAGAACTAAACTTTGAATTCAAGAAACAGGAAAAATGACAAAATAACAAACCCCAAAAATGTGGAATAGGAAAAATATGCTTAGGAATTAATAGTAAGAAAGGAAGGAAGAGTGGGAGGGAGGAAAGGAAGAAGGGAAGAATGGAGAAAGGAAGAGAAGAAAGAAGGAAGCAAAAAAAGAGACAGGAGAACGGAAGGAGGGAGGGAGGCTCGAACTGATCAATCAAACCATAAGTTTGTTTCTTAATAAGGCCAAACTTCAGGAATATATGTGTACAACATATACCCACAAATTTGAAAACCTACATAAAATGGACAATTTTCTAAGAAAATATAAATGATAAAAATTGGCCTAAGGAGACATAAAACAACCTGTCTAGACCAATAATCAAATCATCATAAATTAAAATAGTAATTAAAAATTAGGCCCTTACATGCAAACCAGGCCAAAAAGGCTTTAACAGGAAAATTCTACTAAACCTTTAAATAACAGGTAATTCCCACTTCTACAAACTTACTGGGTATTTATTTTTAAAATGAGATGCAGCAGTGAAGTTCCTCAAAACTCAGGCTAGTGAACAAGTACAATATATAGGTCAACATCACTAAAAAACATATACACAAAAATCATCAACTTTTAAAGGAGTAAAACATGAAATTTATTTTTTAATTTTTTATGTCTTTATTTTATTTTGAGAGACAGAGACAAAAAGCGAGTGGGAGAGGGGTAGGGAGAGAGGGAGACAGAATCTGAAGCAGACTGCAGGCTCCGAGCTGTCAGCAAAGAGCCCGAGGCGGGGCTCAAACCTACAGACTGTGAGATCATGACCTGAGCCAAAGTCGGATGCTTAACCGACTGAGCCGCCCAGGTGCCCCTGGAATTTATTTTTTAAATATTTAAGCCTAGGGTGCCTGGGTGGCTCAGTCGGTTAAGTGACCAACTTTGGCATAGGTCATGATCTCACAGTTCATGGGTTCATTCCCTGCGTTAGGCTCTGTGCTGACAGCTCGGAGCCTGAAGCCTGCTTCAGATTCTGTCTGCCTCTCTGCCCCTCACACAAACACACACACACACACACACACACACACACACACACACACACACACACACACATACACACACTCTCTCTCTCTCTCTCTCTCAAAAATATATAAATCGTTAAAAAATTAAAATATTTGAGCTAGCAGAGTGTGTCCCAGAAATACAAAGATATTTCAACAATCTGTTTCTATGACCAGAGTAATTCATTGTACTAATTTTTTTATGTCTTTATTTTATTTTGAGAGAGAGACAGAGACTGAGCAGGGGAGGGCAGAGAGAGAGAGGGAGACACAGAATCTGAAGCAGGTTCCAGGATCTGAACTGTCAGCATAGAGCCCAACGCGAGGCTCGAACCCATGGACCATAAGATCATGACCCTAGCGGAAGTTGGATGCTTAACCGACTGAGCCATCTAGGCACCCCTGTACTAAGGTTGTTTTTTTTTTTTCTTCTTGTACTAAGTTTTAAAGACAGCTTATTCGTACTCTATAAAAGTAGACTAAAGTAAGAACATGACATGATAAACAGTCTCTACTGCCTCTGTATTTTATTCTTTTACCTCTTTACCTTGTCGAATCCCCAGTTCATTTAAAGCAGAGCTCAAAGTTCATCTACAACATATTAGCTAGAAGACCAGGGAAACAAGACAAAGATTGACTGACATCTCCCTAGTGGTCAAGACAGTGTGGCACAATGAGAACATACCACCAGCTGGCCACACACATTATACACAACACCAGAATAATTTCTCCTCAACATGACAATGCCACCTTACACCAGTAGTTACAACTGAAGATACTAAACTGAGATTTCAACATGAAAGCCAAATAATTTGGCTAAGATCTACTAAAAATGACTTTCAGATTTGAACATATTCATGCAATCTAAAGCATATGCCTTACCAACGTACCAGAAAAAATATACATAGGCTTGAGAATTATTTCATCAGGTACAAATGAAATCAGAAACAAAGGAATATCTGAGGATGCTTGATGTCTATTCTGCTCTCAAAAAGTAGAACACATGATTTAAGAACCACCCTATCTTTCAGAATGAGGGAGAAACTCGTATAAGACATTCATTTTACAAAAAACATGTATGAGAAAAAAAAATCACATCCCTCTGCTGTAAGCTTTAAACATGGAAGTCATTTCTCTACCAGCAAAGTATTCTTTCAAGAATTATAAATATTTTCCTACAAGTTCTTCCGATTATTTTATACTTAACGTCTACCTTTTTTTCTTACAGAAACAGTATCTTGCTCTGTTGAAACTCTTTAATTTATCAGTATAACAAGAATATTGTTTCCACTTCAGTAAATATTTTATATGATTTTAAGTAAGTACAGAGCATTTCCCTGTATTATGTATAATTTACATAACCCATTCTGACTTCTGAGCATTTATGTTACTTCTAACTTTTTACTATAAATGATGATGTAATGAACACATGGATAATCTTTTGAGATCTGGCCTTTATTTATGATGTCCTAGTCTCTATTAAAAGAGCTTCTACTCTCCTTTAAAATATCAATCAAATGTTATCTCCTCTGCATCACATTTTCTGATGCTTCAAAACAGTTAATTTCTCAATATTTTTAATATATATGTATGCATAAATAAATGAAGACATGAAATTAACTTCAAGGTAACATATCTTGATTCTAATTTGTTAGAATTATCCTTTATTATTTTAGTCTTCCCATTTAAGTTTAAACATTTCAAAAGAATGAATAGAGTCCTAAAAAAATTTAAATCCTTCCAACATACAGGATGTTGTATGGAATACTGCCAACACACAATAAGTGTTTGTTAAATGACTGACTCCCCACCATATCTAACAAGAAACATCATGAAGATATATTTCCAAGAGCACTGCTCGGTCCCTACTACTGAAACACAGTGCTAAGTTCTTCAGTAATAAAAAGGGTGACATATCAACCCAAAGAGTTTACAATTGGGAATACCAAAAAATAAATAAAAGTAAATAAAAGTACAAATGGTGAATGATGTAAAAATATACAACTTGCATAAATCAGCAAATTTCAAAAATAAATTTAGCAATAACTGTCAACTTTCTAAATGTATACACCTTTGGCCCAACAAATCATCTAATAGAATTTTAATGCATATACTTACATCAATAAAACCTAGACTATCCGCTCAATAGGGAACCAGTTAAACTATGGTATAATAGTAAAATGAAATATTATATAACTGAAAATAATCAACTAAATCCAAATTTCTGAAATAAATATATCTAAGTATAATTTCAGGTAAAAAAGCAACTTTCAAGGCAGTATGTATAGTAGCAACTATTTGTATTTTTAAAAAGTTATAGACAGTTAGATAGAAGGTTATAGCTAGAGCTGTATCTAGAGATACTGCTACATAGTTTATAAATAATTCTAGATGGACACATAATAATTAAAAGAGAGAGAGAGTATAAAGGGAATTTTCACTTGCTCTTGTACATGTCATCATCCATTCTATTTGACTTTTATATATATATATACTCATAAAGAATATATTTTTGAGAGAGAGACACATACAGAGTGCAAGTGGGTGATGGGCAGAGAGAGAGGAGACACAGAATCAGAAGCAGGATCCAGGCTCTGAGCTTTCAGCACAGAGCCTGATGTGGGGCTCGATCTCACGAATAGCCAGATCATGACCTTAGCCAAAGTGGGAGTCTTACCCGACTGAGCCACCCAACTGCCCCAAGAATATATTATTATCATATAAGGGTGATTTTTAAATGTTGAAGAACTCAAAATAATTTAAAAAGTATTTTTAAAGTGTGTTTTATTTTTCAAACATAAATTCATTTATCTGGTCATCACAAATATTCATCAAATGATTTTTATGTGTCAGGCACTGTTCTAGATGCTGAGGTAGGAAAAATAGAACAAATAATAATAAGATCATTTGTATGCCAGATGGTGGTGTTACAGAAAAACACTAAATTGTGAAAGAGATGGGGAATGTTGGTGACCAGATGTTGCAATTTTATGTAGAGAAAGTGCACTCTTTCTAAGAAGGTAATATTTCAGCAAGTATTTAAAGAAGGGAAGGTACTAAGTTATGTGGCTATCCAGGAAGAACAACTTTCCAAACAGGGAAAACAGAAAAGTCCAAAGGTCATAGGAAGGGTGCGTGTATCCTGTGTAAGAGCAACCGTGGTCAGAGCACTGCGTCTTAGGGAAGGAGAAATAAATGAAGTAAAAGATGAGGTCAGTCACACTGACTGTAAATTCTTTTAGGAAATTTTAAGAAATTTGACTTTTACTATGAAGAATATGAGAAGTAACTGGAGTGTTCTGAAAAAGTGACATAATGTTTTAACTTAACATTTAAAAGACTCATCCTTGCAGTTGCGCCAAACAAGGTTATTGAAATAATCCCTCTACAACAACAACAGTAGATAAAAGAGAAATAGGTGAGTGTAGTCAGATCCTGAGTTTATTTGAAAGAGAAAGCCAAGAATTTTGCTGATGGACCTGGCCTAGAGAAGTCCAAGATGGCTCTGAGGTTTTTATCTGGCCTCAAGAACTGGAGACACAGGTTTACCGTCTACCAACATGGACGGGACAGCAAGAGGGGCAGGTATGAGAGGAGACTGCTAAATGTGAGATGCTGATTAGTCATCCATGTGAAGATGCAGAGCTGTCAGCTAGAGACATGAGGCTAGAATTCAAAGGAGAGACCATGAAAATTTCCTATGTTATATAATGAAATTACTGGCCCAGCAATTTCTATCTAAATTATTTTACAAGCAACTGTGTCTTAAAGTCTACATAAAATTGAAAATCAGAATTTATTAACATTGGATCAAAAAACTTATTTTTTTTTATAACTGAAAGTCTAAAGGTTAAACATAATTTTGTCTGGATTTAAAAAATTTAGTGGTCAGTGCCATCCTCTACAATACAATGGTCTACTGCAGTTACATATTTTCAGTATGTGAGGAATCGAAAGAGCTACAAACACAAACACAAGAAATCCATAAGTCTAAGAGAAATTCCTAAGATCACAGTGAAAAAAAGTATGCATGCAAACTACAGAGTGTCCCATATTTAGGACATATTAAAAAGCAACAATAGAGTCAACTGGCAGTATGAATAATCTGGGATATAATAGAGCTACCAAGCATAAGGCTGATGACCTATTCTAATCACATTTAATAAAGCTTTCATACTTATTTTCTCCTCAGAACATACTGTCAATCTGATATTAAAAATAAGTA
This sequence comes from Suricata suricatta, assembly GCF_006229205.1. Lineage (NCBI taxonomy): Eukaryota > Metazoa > Chordata > Mammalia > Carnivora > Herpestidae > Suricata > Suricata suricatta. Next base: position 85,143,544 of record NC_043710.1, on the reverse strand, counting down.
AAGAGAGGTGCCTGAGGGGCTCGGTCGGTTAAGTTGTCTGATTCTTGATTTCAGCTCAGGTCATGATCTCACAGTCATGAGATCGAGCCCCACGTCAAACTCCACATGCAGTGTGGAGACTGCTTAAGATTCTCTCTCTTCCTCTCGCTCTGCCCCTTTCTTCTGCGCATGTATGTGCACTCTTTCTCGATCCTAAAAAAATTAAACAATAAAAAATTTTATTGAGACAACTAAGTAGGGATTCTAGGAAAATGGTGGAATAGGAAAGGACTAGTAATCTCCCATTTAGGCAACAGATACACTGGCAGAAATCTGTCTGATAGAATTATTTTTTAATTCTGGAGTCTACTGAGGGCTTGCAACTTCCAGGGAAAAGCTTGGGTAGTAAACTGCAGCATTTCAGTCCATTTTCACACAGTAGCAGCTACCCATCCCCAACCCCTCATAATTCAGGGCAACCATGGAGGAAGTGGAGGAGCAGTATGCAAGCAGCTTGGGAGAATCTGAGGAGGCAAAAAGACCTCTTCCTATAAATAACAAAGGATGCTCTGGTCCCTAACTGCTGTTTCTGATCTTAGGGATGCAAATAAGTAGATGGACTGCCATTGCTCTTACAACTCCCCATATTGTTGCAAGCATCTACCAGCTGAATCCACTTCTAGGAAATGTGAAAGGCATGTATCCTTTTCCTCCTTCATTTTTGTTTTCCCCCTGAGAAGTCAGACATTAGACTAGAACATCAGAAAGGAACTGCATATATGCAAAAAATTAGAAAGTGACCACATATGACCAGGGAAAGGCATAGCTTCAGGACTTTAAACCAGTGTCATAAAGGTGCCCAAAAAAACTAAAGAAAACATATGGAGAATGTCAAGAAAGTGATGCATGAACAAAATAACAAAATAGAAATATCAACGAAGAAATATAAGACCTAAAAGGGCACTGTGGGGGTGGAGAGGACACCTCACTTGGCTTAGTTGATGGAGCATGCAACTCTTGATCTCAGGGTCATGACTTCAAGTTCCATTTTGAGTGTAGAGATTACTTTAAAAAAAAAAGAATTAAAAAGGTACTGTGTGCTTTAAAGTATATTGACTACAATTCTCATTTCATAAGAGAAAATAAAGGGGAAATTTGAACACGCAGAAGAAACAATCAGCCAACTTAAAGACATGACCATGGAAATTACGGAGTCTCAAGAACAGAAAGAAACAAGAGTGAAGACATGTGAACAGAATCTCTGGGACCTATGTGACCCCATCAAAGAACCTAACAGACCTACAGGAATCCATACCATATACATGAGGAAAGTCTCAGAATGAAAACAGAGAGACAAAGGGGCAGAGATAATATGTAAAGAAATAATGGCTGAAACGTCCCAAATTTGATTAAAGACAGGAATATAAACATCCAAGAGCTAATGAACTCCAAATAAGATGAACTCAAAGAGACTCATAACAATACACATTATAATCAAATTTTATAAAGCCAAATATGGGCATACCTCATTTTATTGTACTTTGTAGATACTGTGTTTTTTACAAATTGAAGGTTTGTGTCAACCCTGCATTAAAAAAGTCTTTTGGCGCCATTTTTCTAGCAGCATTCGCTCATTTTGTGTCTCTGTGTCACATTCTGTTAATTCATGAAATATTTCAAAGTTTTACATTATTATCATATTTGTTATGGTGATCTCTGATCCATGATTAAGACCTGTTGAGGGGTGGCTGCGCGGCTCAGTTGGTTGAGCATCTGACTCTTGATTTCAGCTCAAGTCATGAGATCAAGCCCTGTGTCAGACTCTGTGCTGAGCATAAAGCCTACTTAAAACATTTTCTCTCTCATTCTTTCCCCCCTGACCCATCCCTGCTTGTGTACTCTCTCCAAAAACAACAACAACAAAAAAAAAACAAACAAACAAAAACTACTGAAAGCTCAGATGACGGTTAGTATTTTTGGCAAGAAAGGATTTTTTAATTAAGGTATGTGCATTTTTTAGACTTAATGCTATTATGCACTTAACAGACTAAAGTACAATGTAAACATAGCTTTCATATATACTAGGAAACAAGAAATTCATTTGACTTACTTTGTTGCAATAATCATTTTATTATGGTGGTCTGGGACCAAGCCTGCAATATTTGCAAGGTAGGCCTGCACAATGACAGAATCTTAAATGTAGCAAGAGAGAAGCACCTACTCACATATAAGGGTTCCTCAATAAGATTATTATATTTCTTATCAGAAATTTTGGAGGCCAGAAGGCAATGGCCCAATATATTCAAATTACAAGAAATGCCAGTGTCAACCAAGAATACTGTTTCCTGCAAAACTGTCCTTCAAAAGTGAGAGACAAATTAAGACATTCCCAGTTAAACAAAAGCCAAGGAAGAGCCCTGTCATTAGACCCAGTCTGTGAGGAGTGCTAAAAGGAGTCCTGCAAGTTGAAGTGAAAGGACACTTGACAATAACTTGACCTCAGTTATAAAAGCCAGTATTCCTATAACAACAGTTTGTAACTCTAAGTCTTTTTTACATGATTTAAGAGACTAATGCTTTTTTAAATTTTAAATATAAAAGCTAGTATTGCTACTTGCGCTTATTACTACACACTTTGTTTTCAAAATAGTTTAAGAGGCATTAAAAGAATTATTAGTTTATGTTTTTGGACACACAATACATAAAGATGTAATTGTAAGATATTTATAACCAAAAAGGATAGGGCCTAAGCTATAAAGAAGCAGAATTTTTGTATGTTACTGCAGTTAAGCCAGTACAATTTCAAATTAGAGTATTATAACTTTAGGATGTTAAGTGTAATCCCATGATAACCACAAAGAAAACAGCTATACAATATATGCAAAAAGAATTTAAACATTTCACTGCAAAATAAAATCAATTAATCAACATACATTATATTATAGAAAGACAACAAATCTGTAATACATACAGAAAAAAATATAGCAACCTGACAGATACCTTTTCGTTTAAATAGAATGAATTAAACTCTATAATCAAAAAACAGAGATGGCAGCCAAAGGAACTTTGAAGCTGGAAGTATCACAATCCCAGATTTCAAGATATACTACAAAGCTGTAGTAATCAAAACAGTATGGCACTGGCATAAAAACAGCCACAAATAAGCAACCCAGATATACACCTGCATTTTTATGGTCAATTAATCTCTGACAAAGGAGACATTAAATGGTGCTGGGAAAACTGAATAGCCATATACAAGAGTGAAACTGGACCAGTTTCTTATGTCATATACAAAAATAAACTCAAAATGGACTAAGGACCTAAATGTGAGACCTGAAATCATAAAACTAGAAGAAAATAATGGGCAGTGATTTCTCTGACATGGGCCTTAGCAACAATTTTCTAGATGTCTTCTCAGGCAAGGGAAACAAAAACAAAAACAAACTATTGGGACTATACCAAAATAAAAAGCTTTTTGCACAGCAAAGGAAACAATCTACAAAACAAAAGGCAACTAACTTACTGAATGGCAGAGGTATTTGCAAAGGCTATATCTACTAAAGGATTAATACCCAAAGTATATAAGGAATTTATACAACTTAACCCTAAAACAGTAAATTATCAATTACAAAACTGGCAGAGACCTAAAAGGACATTTTTCCAAAAAAGACATTAAGGATGGCAAACAGACACATAAAAAATGCTCAACATCACTAATCACCAGTGAAATGCAACTCAAACCCACAATGACATATCACGTTACACCTGCCAGCATGTCTGTAATCAAAAAGACAAAAAGTCACAACGGTTGGTGAGAATACAAGAAAAAAAAAAAAGGAACACTTGTATATTGTTGGTGGGAATGCAAACTGGTACAGCCACTGTGGAAAACAATCCAGAGGCTCCTCAAAAAATTAAAAAGAATAAACAGACTCTTAAATATAGGGAACTAACTGATCATTGGCAAAGGGGAGGATGGAGGTACAAGGATGCATGAAATAGATAAAGGCAATTAAGAGGTACAAACTTTTAGTTATAAAATAAGTCAAAGAAACACAAAGCACAGCACAGGAAATATAGTCAATCATGTTATAATAAGGTCATTGGGTGACAGATGGTTACTATACTTATCATGGTGAACACTGAATAATTGTTGAACCAACATGTTGAACACCTGAAATTAACATATAACACTGTATATTAACTATACTTCAATTAAAAATGATAGAGATTAACAGACTAAATTTAAAAAAATATATTCCACCTATATGCTCACTTTAGATCAAAAGATACAAACAGTTTATATAGGTAAGTCCTAAAACTCAATAAAAAAAATCAATTAAAAATGGGCAAAGCATTTGAACAGACATATTTCCAAAGTAGATACACAAATGAACAATGAACACATGAAAAAATGTTCAACATCACTAATCATGAGTGAAATAAAAATTTCAATTTGCTCACCAGCATGGAAAAGTATTCAAAGATATCAAATAAATGGTTACCCAGAACTTTGTGTCTAATAAGTATTTGATTCTAAGTATCCAATGGTGGTATTTTGTGTATCTCTATTGCCCCATCATGCCATGGACTATCCATTCTCTCTTTACTATTAGAAATGGAGTCATTATGGGGCACCTGGGTGGATCAGCCAGTTAAGAGTCCAACTTCGGTTCAGGTCATGGTTCCGGAGTTTAAGCCCCACATCGGGCTCTGTGCTGACAGCTCAGAGCCTAGAGCCTGCTTTGGAGTCTGTGTGTGTGTGACTCTCTCTGCCCCTCCCCTGCTCATGTTCTGTTTCTCTCCCTCTCTCAAAAATATATAAACATTAAAAATTTAAAAACTTCAATAACAACAACAAAAAGAAATGGAGTCATCCGTGTCTTTAAATCTAATCTGATTGGAGAAACAGGAATCAAGAGGTGGCAATGGGAGTGGGACTACTCAATACTACTCACAGTGACTCACTAGAGAAATTTGTGCTACCTGTCCCTAAAGTATAAGCTCTGCTAACTTAAAACTCTTAGTTCTAAAGGGAGGAATGCTTCCACCAGAAGACAAAACAGCGCTTCCACTGACCGAGAAGTACGCCCGCCACCCAGCCGCTTTGGGCTCCTAGTGCCTCTAAAGCAGCAGGCCAAGAAGGGCGTTTGGGCGTTAGCTGGGAAGACTGATTCTGACGACCCCGGGGAAAGTGGACTGCTACTCTCCGGCGGAGGTAAAGATACAGGTCTCGAATACCGAAGCTTTTCTTACAGCACCCCTTTTAGTATCATATGCCTGCCACTCAACTTAGCGGGAAATTAGCAGAATCCAATTCAGGCAGGACTACTCACGGCCAGACCCAGAACGAAGGTCTGGGTCACCCAAACAGGGAAAAACCACAATCAACTGAGAGTCCTGCTTAGGGCAAGGGGAACACAGAACAAGAAGCAGAACAAGGGAGTTATAATACCAGCTACAACCACATGACCAGTTACAGAAGCCAGCACCATAACTGCCATGAGTGTTACCTTCTTATTTCACTCTGTGTGTGTGTGTGTGTGCGCATGTATCACAGTAAACATCTTTGTCTTCTCTCTTGTAACTTTAAAGATTTATATCATGGTACTTAACATATTTTAACTTTTCATTGCAATATTTAAGTTATAGGATACCAAGAAGAGTAAACATTACTCAAGGCCTTTGTATTCTCTTCTGGGAAAATGGTCAGAATGTTTTTGGTTGTCTATAAAACAGCTGACCATGCTGTTAGGCAGCAGCAGGAGCCTGTTATTGTCTTTACTAGAAATTAAGTATGGTTTAAGGAATGCCTACTTGGCACAGTGAACCGTGATGGTTAATTTTATACATTAACTTCTGATCAAACATTATTCCAAATAATTCTGTGAAGTTGTTTTTTAAATGAGATTAACATTTAAGTCAGTAGACTTTGAGTAAAGCAGATTACTCTCCATGATGTGGGTGGGCCTCATCCAATCTCTCCTCATCCAAAGTCTTTAAGAGAAAAAGAGACTCACCTCCCCTGGAGAGAGATCTCAGCCAGCAGACTGTCCTTGGACTCAAACTGCAACATGAACCCTTGGCTGGGGTTTCAGCCTATCCTGGAGATTTTGAACTTAACCAAGTTTCCACAATCGCATGAGCCAATTCCTTAGAATAAATCTCCCTCTCTCTCGCTCCTGCTCTCTCTCTTCACACACATGCGCACACATACACACACACACAGGTGGTTCTGTATGACTGGAGAACTCTAATATAACCATATTTTAAAATAATAATAAAATATACCTCTTTCAAAAAAGACTGCTGGGTACCACAGTAAAATACTGAAACAATGGACCACCAATGATCCACAGAAGTAGAGGGGCAATGTACTGCACAAGAGAGAGCTATTAGCACGCCACTCCAATGCTACAGTTAACATCCATTCGTTCTGGTTGTCATACCAGGGATTTTTAATATCACTCTTTTTCAGACTATAAATTCCAAACAATTTCAATGTTCAAGTCAAAATTATAAAACTTATACATGAAAAAGACAGTAATTTCATAACTTCAGAGCATAAGAGAACATCCTAAATATGACAGGAAGAATACAAGGCAGGTTTATGCAAACATACAACTACATAAAATACATTAAAAAAAGAATAAAATAAATGGTACCTGTACTGTGAGGGCAGCATAAACAGAGTCAAATAACATGCCAAAATGTGGGAGAAAGTATTTTTATTTCACATGCAAAAACAATAAAGAACTGGATGCAATATGAAAGAACACTCCAAATATGTAAAGCATAACCATGAATGAATAAGAAAAATATAAGCAAATCTGTAAAGGAAAATGAACAAAAGACCTGATCTAGAGTTTAAACAAAAACAGAAATCTCAAATGCAGTTGAAAAGATGTTCAACTGCCTTAGAAATCAGGAGACTACAAATACATACAGTGAGAGAGAATTACTTTCTCACTAGATGGGTAAAAATTAGTAAGTATCAAACTACCAAGAGTTGCCAAGGATGCAGAACAACAACTCTCATTTACTGTTTATGGGAGTATAAATTTGTAAACCATTTTTAGAAGTAGCTTGGCTTCACTTAGTAAAGCTGGACATGTGAGTACTGCATAACCCTGCAATTCTACCGTGAGAAACTCCTGCATATATGCACCAGGATCTGTGTACAACAATGTTCACAGACGGCAAAAACTAAGACCCCAAATTTCAAATAAAAAAGAATGGATAAAATACTTGTAACGAATGCATGCTATGGTTTAATATACAGTAGTGAAAAAAGTGAAACAACTAAAATTACATACATCTACAGGGATCAATTTCACAATGTTAAATGAAAGAAGAAAGAGTACATTCAATAATGAAGCCTACCCAGGTTTGCTATTTCAGCCTACCCCTGATCCTTCTTTATCCTGTTCTACTTTACCATAGCTCTTTTCTTGCCCATCCTCTGTGCCCTTTAAGAATGGGTATTCAGATGGGTGCCAGGTGGCGCAGTCAGTTAAGCATCCAACTTTGGCTCAGGACATGATCTCATGGTTCATGGGTTTGAGTCCCACATCAGGCTTTGTGCTAACAGCTCAAAGCCTAGAGCCTGCTTTGGATTTTGTGTCTCCCTCTCTCTCTGCCCCTCCCCTGCTCTGGCTCTGGCTCTGCCTTTCAAAAATAAATAAATGTTAAAAAAATAAAAATAAATCAAAAAAAGAATGGGTGTTCGGTTTTTGTTGTGGTTGTTGCTCACTGATATACCCAAAGCACCTAAAACAGTGCGTGGTACATACTACTTGCTCAGCCAGTATTTGCTGAATGAGTTAGAAAAATTCCAAGTATATGAAATTCAAAACCAGGCAACTAAACACCCATACTGATTAGGAATGCATATAGATAATAAAACTACAATATACAATATAACAAATATTATAAAAGTCATGGTAGAAGTAATCTTTAGGGTAGAGAAGGCAAGTGTAACATAGGAGGGACACACTGGTAATTTCTGTTTCTTAGCCTGGGCTTTTATGTACACATGCACATGCTCTATAAACATATGTATTTACACACACAGTATACTTCAAAATAAGGAAAAATTGGGGGGAAAAATACAGAAAAAAAACCTCCACTAGCACATCTGCTCTGTACTCTACTTCAACTCTCATTTAACCATCATTACTATGACCCAACGTAAGAGTCACGTAACAATTGGAATACTTCATGCTATAAAACAATGGCAAACTCTGTCTAAGGAATCTAACAGAAGTTCTAAGATTTATAGTGATTCTATCATACTATTTCCAGTCAAAACAGGAGTCAGATGGCATCGAGTATTAGCCAACAAAAGGAAATAAAAGTTTCACATCAACCAAAAAGACATCAATAGTAAAAACTACTTCTAAGTGTTACCTCTCAGATCTATAGATAAAAACAGAGATATAGAAAAATACAGATATAGATATACCTTAATTCATATGTAGGAAATATTGCAAATATACCTGTATGCTGCCAAACTCAACGTTTTCATAATGGAAATGTGCACATTCAGCCATCTTCGGAAAGTGACCTTTAGTGAAGGGTAACCTGAAGTACATGAAATAACTAAGTGAGACGCCAGATACTGGAAGTCAGAATTACTAAGCCTAAGGAAAAAATAAAATGAGTTGAAGAGCTCATGCAAGCAAAACTATTAAATAAGCGCATGCGCATGAGCACACAAATAGCCACACAAACTTTCCCAGAAACACAGTGCATCAAACGAAAATTACATTCAGTGCACAGGTCAAAACCAAGAAGAAAAAAAATTAAAAAGCATCACTACACTCTCCTAATCTTGACCCAAGGCAATGTCCATAGAAAATCTATGCTTTCAGTGAATGTTATAATAACTGTGAAAAGCCAACTTCTGATCAGAAGCAGCATTCCCAATGAAATATACAACCAGATTTTACCTGTGCATGTTGTCGCAGCCCATCAGTCCTGGATTGGTGGGTCTGGATGCAGAATGAATATTTTTATCTTTGTCTTTTCTCCATTTACAATGAAAACATAGCTATCTAACCCTCTACTGGGTGCAAAGATGGTTTTTCTGGGTTTTGTTCTTTAAGGCCAGCTTCACGGGATGGGGAAGCAGGTAGGAGGTAAGTCTTCAGTGGGAAAGTAGGAAATGGTTTTTCTGCTAAAGACTAAAATGGATACCTTCAGATATTTGACACAAGAGTCAACTACTGGCATCAAATTCAGGCTTTCTCAAAGGCAGGGCTGAGATACAGCAATCTCATAACTCAAACAACAGAGCTGATTTTTCACCAAGACAGACACACTTGGATTGTTCCCCTTGAACAAATGCACCCTAACGGACAACGACATAAAGCTGTTGCAAGGACAAAATTAAAGTATATTTTTAAACAAGCAGATAATCTTCAGATCTATTGCACTAACTGATGAGTCAAAATTTAGGCTTATCGTATAATTTAATGTGTGGACAATAAGAGCATATTTACCAAGAAATCTAAATAAAAGTTTTAAGAGAACTAAAAAAACTGGTTGCCATTTATGGAAATTCACTGAAAACCCACTGTAAAACCATACTTACTTTTTCACCTGTTTAACCTTCATACTGGCTGTGCTGCCACATGTCTTAAGACCAAGATCTCCAGGAATCTCTGGGACATCCGCTCCTCTTGCCTTAAAAAAATAAACAAACAAATAAATAAAAACAGAAGTTTTAGTAGGACTATTCCTTTAATATAAATGTCTTTTAAAAAGCAGATTATAATTTTAAAGGTTCTGCTGACTCTGTACCAATAATAATACATACTGATTTAATAATCTCTTCTTAAAATTGTAACTTGAGTTTTAGTTACTAAGAATAAGAAAAAAAATATTCACCTAATTTAAAAACTGTACTGCATGAGGAAAATTTCTCTGTGAAATAGGAATTATCATACTCTATCTGCTTCAATAAAAACTAAATTCTCCCCTGGGGAACTGGGAAAAAATAAACTTGCTTACAATGATTAAGAAAAGTTGAAATGGCAATATGATCAGAAGATCACAACATGCATTTCTCACACCAAAATCTGAAGGTGACATGTATATTATACTTCCAGCTTACTCCTTCATCTACCAGTTTTCATAGTCATGATTTCTTAATTCTAGTGGCACATTCAGCTACATTTTTTAAAAACAGAAATTGGAAAATCAAATGATTCTCGTATTCTGGACAGAATAAACAGCAAATCCAAATATCTATCGTAAAGAAACAAATTTACAATATATCATCTATGATTTATAACAGAAAAATTGAGTTATTACAGCCAATGCCACAGGATGCAATAGGGGAGAATAATATGGGGTGAGCAGTTAAAATGAATTAAGAGACTCACAAAGAAGATGTGGTGTATATTCAGCTATAAAAAAGACTGAAATCCTGCCATCAGCAATGACATGGATGGACCTTGAGGGCATTATGTTAACTGAAATAAGTCAGAGAAAGGCAAAGACCATATGATCTCACTTACATGTAAAAATCTAAAAAAAAAACCAAGCAAACAAACAAAAACCAAGCTCATAGATCCAGAAAGAGATTGGTTGTTTGGGGTGCTGCGGCAAGGTGTAACTCTAACTCTAGACTCTAAACTTTGGTGAAATTGATCATGTACATGACAACTCAGATTGAGGGTATGCATCCTAGATTCCTACTGTATAATTTTAAAATTATGAGTGAACAATATTATTTCTAAGGACAAAAAGGAAAATGTGGTATTTTTCTCTAGTCATTCATTCAACTGAAAAGACTTTATCACACAGTATTTTGTAACAACAACCTAAATCATCTTATTTTGCTAAAATAATGTGTAACAATATTCAATCATCTTTTATGAGGTTTGTGCACCAAAATTTACTTGACATAAAGAGGCTTGCTCTGCTTAAATTCTTATTAAAATATCTAACAAAGTGGGTTTTCATTCTTCTATAAATTATTCATTAACAGACTTAAAAATATAAAAATAAAAAGGGTAACTGGACATAGTTGGTAAATAGTGATGATTTTATCTGGTAGACTGAAAATTAAAATATTAACTCTATTTTGAATAGAGTTCTGTGAACAGTGTTCTGTGCTAGCAAGGCCACTGTCCCTTAACACACATCAAAGGAGCATCTTTAACAATAAAATATTTCTGAAATTAAAGTATGAATTTTATTTGTTTAGACATAATGCTATTGTGCACTTAACAGAGTGCAGTACAGTGTAAACATAGCTTTTACATGAACTGGGAAATGAAAAAAATCCATTTGACTCGCTTTATTGCAATATTCACTTTATTGCAACTGTCTGGGAGCAAACCAGCAATACTTCCAAGGTACGCCTGTATTAGACACAGCAGAAGAAAAGATCAGTGAACTTAAAGAAACAGCAAGGTAACTATTTACAAAAAATTTTGCTTCGTTTTTAGTTTGTGTGTGTAAGAGAAAAAGACAAGAAAAAAGTCTCAGTGACATATGGAGCTATATAAAGCCACTTAACATACATGTAACTGAACACAAAAAAAGGAAAGGAAAATGTCTCCCCTTAGGATGGTGGGAGAGGGTTCAAGAAGGAGAAGAAGAATAGAAAAAAACAATTGAAAAAATAATTGATAAAAAATTTACAAATTTTATGATGATTATAAACACACTGATCCAGAAAACTCCCCATAAATTCAGAGTCTGATACACACTCAGAAAATTATACAGGGCATATCATAATCAGATGGCTGGAGAGTGCTGATAAAGATAAAGTCTTAATAGCTGCCAAAGGGGGAAGAAAGAATATAAATTACATTCACAGGAATAAACAGAAGAAAAACAACATTTGGATTGAGTACTTTCAATTGTTCTTTTAAACAACTGTCAACACAGAATTCTATATTCAGCAAAATTTATTTCAAAAAAAGAATGTGAGGTTTCCAGCCTCTTCCACTGTTTACAATAAAAACTCCTAAAAATGACAAAATGAAATAAAATTCTCACATGCAACTACCTAAGAGCTTTAAAGATTTTAATGAGAGCAGGTAGGTTTGGAAACAAAGACAACACTTGAAGAGTTGCTAATACAGTGGCCACGTGCTTCCAGGCTTTTCCTCCTCTGTTACCTCCTAGACTGACCCAAGGACAGGCCCAATCCGGATGTGAGTAACATGTGAGTCAACAAAACTCTTAGGTAAGTCACACTTTTCTGGCCAAAGGTTGTGAACACTGCCCCTTGTGGGGGAAAAGGGCCAAGAGATTTTTTTCTCCCTTTTATCTCTTCTAACCTGGCCCCAGAACAGACCTGTTTGAAGATACCACTTCAACTGCAGAGTGAAAAGCCATTCTTCTAAACAGAGAAACAATGAAAAAGGACTCTGTTCTATAAAGACTGTGGCGATAGTCCTTGATTTTTTTTCTTTTTTCTCTCACTATTTAGACCTAACAGCAGTCCAGTCAGAAAAACTGTGTATAATACCAGAGACTAAAACTCTTGGAGTACTCCACCCTTCCAATCAGAGAAACCAAAGAAAGCATCCTTTGAGAACAGTGTATGCAAAATCCCCAACAAAAGTAAGAGTACACCAAAGACTAGAGAACTGAACTGATGATAAAACCACCACCTAAAGAAGTCCAGAAAGAAAGTTCAATCTAAACCCAAACAGGCTGATGTCTGGTAAGACAAAAAAAAAAAAAAAAAAAAAAAAGTTAAGTGAGCATTCTCTAGGACATTAGTGGAGTCAGTCTCACAACACAATATTCAAAATATCCATGACACAATCCAAAATTATTAGATACACCACAACCAGTAAAATATGAGCAATTCCCAAAGGAAAAGACAATAAGGAAATGCCAAATGTGAAATGAAACAGATGTTGGACTTAACAAAGACTTTAAAACAGATATATTACAATAAACACACTGCATTAGATAGTGAAACCAATGGAAAGACAAAAATTCCTTGATGAAAAATGTAAAAAAGATCAAATAAAAATTTCAAAATGAGAAAATGTAGTATCTGAAATTTAAAAATACTGACTTGGCTCAAGAGCAAAATAGAAATGAGAAAAGGAGTCAGTGAACCAACCTAACAACAGAATAAAAGAAATTAATTATGTACTCTAAAGGACAGATATTTAAAATTGTCTTAAAAGCCTGAAAAATACAGAGGAACCTGTGTGGCTCAATCAGTTAAGCATCCGACTTCGGCTCAGGTCACGATCTTATGGCTTTTGGGTTTGAGCCCCGCGTCGGGCTCTGTGATGACAGCTCAGAGCCTGGAGCCTGCTTTTGATTCTGTGTCTTCCTCTCTCTCTGACCCTCCCCTGCTTGCTCTTTCTCCCTCTCTCTAAAATAAACATTAAGAAAAAAATTTTTAAATACTGAAAAATATGAACTCATAGATACCCATGAAGGAGAAATATGGTCACAGAAAAAAAAAATTTGGATGTAATAACTCATGAACACATAACAAATTTGCTGGAAGATACATACTTACAGATTCAAGATCACCAAAAATAAAACAGAATAAAATCAAAGAAAAACACAAAATAATCCATCATAATAATCAAGCTTTTGATAACCTATATAAAAGAATTATCCTGAGAGCCAAAAGAGAAAAAAGACATATTACGTATAGAGTAATAAGAATTTTAATGACTGGATTTCTCATTAGAAACTAAGAAGATCAAAAGACAGTGAAACATCATTTATTAAATGCTGAAAGAACTCTAAACACAGAAAACTACATCAAATGAAAATATCCTTCAGTAATGATATAAAAATAAGATCATACTCAGAGTTTTAAAAATTAGAAGAATCTGTTACCAGTAGATGGGCTCTAAAAGAAATGCTAAAGAAAGCTCTTCATATAGAAGGAAAGTGGTATCAGAATAAAAAATGGACCTTCTGGTACGAAGGGAGAGCACAGAAATAATGAATAGTTAGATAAATGTAATGATCACTAATCTCCTAAGATCTTTAAAATATATGTGCTAATCGAAAGCAAAAACTGTAATAACACGGATTGATGAATGTAAATGTAATACTTATAAAAACTAGAATATTAAAAGGGAAAGATAAAGGGACCTACATGGTTTCCGCATTCTGATTTAAGTATAAAATAATTTTAACATAAAGTTAGAATATAAAGGGGCGCCTGGGTGGCTCAGTCGGTTAAGCCTCCGGCTTCGGCTCAGGTCAGATCTCACGTTCATGGGTTCGAGCCCCGCGTCAGGCTCTGTGCTGACAGCTCAGAGCCTGGAGCCTGCTTCCGGTTCTGTGTCTCCCTCTCTCTCTGACCCTCCCCCTCTCATACTCTGTCTCTCTCTGTATCAAAAATAAATAAAACATTAAAAAAAAGTTAAAATATAAAAAGTTAGAAAAAAATGAGATGAACAATGGAAAAAAAGAAAACCCCAGGACAAGGTAGATCCTAGGAATGCAAGACTGGGAACACCTGCAGAAATTCATTGTTTGGATTTGTTTTAGTTCCTAAACAAAATAAGAAACCACATCCATCAGTGTATGAGTTTTTAAAAACACATCAGAACCAAATTGAATTTATCCGAGGAATGCAAAATTGATTCAACCATAGAAAATCTATTATTATAATTCAATCTTAACTATAATTAAAAAGTAATGAGGAAAAAACATTAGATTGTTGCCGTAAGTGCAGAAAAATTATCTGATAAAACTCAATATACAATCATAATAATGTCCAAAAAGACTGCTCAATTGACAACAGGAAACTGAAAACATATTTGTCTCTGCTCTCTCTCGTGCCAAAATAATATAAATGTCTTTACAATTTTCTTCTTATATTAGCAAAAGTACAAAGTGCCACATGAATAAAGGATATTCTTTGCAGGACTATCTTTATTAACTAAAGGGTGGAAACAACCTAGATGTCCATCAATAAGGGAATGGTCAACTATGTTGCAGCCACACATGAACAGTCACAGCTATAAAAGTAATGAGGAATATTTTAATTTATTGTTGTGAAATAATCTTCTGCACAGGTCATGGCAGGGAGAAGAATGGTACAAGAACAAGCTATCCTTTAATTAAAAATAAAAATATGTGTTTCTTATACATAAATGAGACAGGATAAATCAAAAATCAATTAAAATGTTTACCCTTGGAGGAACAAAGAGACAGGGGATAGAAGCTATATTTTTCTGAATGCCTTGTTTTGTAGTTCAGATGTAAATGTTTTAAATATTTGTAAAACTAAATTACATTAAACTGGGGCAAAAAATGGAATTCCTTAAAATCAAAAACCAAATAATACAAATGAACCTACTATTTTAAGTTGGAGGCTTAAGCACAGAAAAGAATTACTTCAAATAAAGTAATGTGAAGTAACAGACCTCAAATAGGATATGTCCTCCTAGAGATAAAAGGAAACAAAGTATTTTCATAAATATCTGCATTATTATTTTGAAACTATTAAAAGTAGAAGATTAAAGCAAATAATTGTTAATGTCATTAAAAACTAAGGTTTTCAGAATAAGAGATAAAAATCTAAATCAAAGAAATTAAGTAGAAACCCTTATCATTTCCCCATTTTTTGATGTGGGAGGGCTTTAACTTAGGCTGCTAGAATAACAGAACAGGTAAATGCAAAAGGTCCACTAAATAACTACAGTCAGCATATAGCTGAGTCTTCTATGATATATCCAAGAATAGGATTTTAAAATTCTAAAATTTTAAATGATTAAATACTCAAAATATGTTAAGTGTCAATTACATGCAAATCACTATGCAAACAAAAAGAAGGTAGCAGACCATAAGGCTCTTTCATTCCTAAATTCTCAAGATAATTTATAAAAGACAAATGAAAACAAATGGCATATTTATCAAATGTATAGACAGAAGAAAACTAAAAGGGATTCTAACACTCTAGGTGACATAAGTTTAAGAGACTTTAACAGGTGGCAAAGACAAACTAAAGTGATTATAAAGTGCATCAAGAACAAAAATTAAAGCCCTATAATTACTTTCAAAACTCAATTATATAAGTATGGGGGGGCACACTCTGTTTGATAAAAATTCATATAACGAGATCTAAGGCCTATACTTAACCACAATCTAACCAAAAGTTAAAAGCATATCTTCACCAGTAAAAAGCTAATGCAGTCTAAAAAATGCTGCATCTATGAAAAGGACAGTATCTGTTTCTCTATAATCTGAACCAGTTAAACCACATACGAGAACAGTTGACCCATTTCAGGAAATTATTTGATACTGAAAACTTAACAAAAACAGGAATAGATAATGTTTTATCCTGTCTGCTTCACTATTGCTGAATCCAGAAAACTATTCCACCATTCCTGCCACTGGTACAGATCTTTAAAGAATCTTGCAAATGCCTGTTTTCCGGCTCCCACGTATAGCTCTTCCATGACTGGGTAACTAAAGTGATTTAACAGTCATGTAACACACTGTATTCGGACATAGAACCATAAAGTTAGCTGCTTCCATAGTCAGCCCCAACACAATGCCCACCCCTTTTGTGATATCTATGTGTGTGACTATCTTCTCTCAAAGTCTACAAAGTCTATCTTAGTAGATACTAGAAAAATGTTAATGGGTATTGCAGATGTTTAAGTAAGGAAAAAATAGGATATGGAAAGGTGTTTAACATAGAATCAGAGCATTGAAAGAAATCTCATCAGCTATTCCACTGCAAAGAGGAAACTAAGACCAATAAAAAGAAAAAACAACATGCCACAGTGTATTAGACACCGTATTTAAACTAAGTTTTTATTACAAAATCTGCTACATCTAATATAGGCATATGGAAAAAAAAGTTCAAGAACAATTGCTTTTTTTAAATAAAAAATTACAACAATGAGAAACAGCTTTTTTCCTATCAAAATACGGAAGACTAAAACTTTTTAAGACTGAAAAAGATATGGCATAATAGACACTAAACATTACTGCTTAGAATATAAATTAACAAAACTCTTGATAAGTAACATAGCATAAAGTTAGTTCCCCATAAAATAACAGCAAAAAGAAAAGACAAAACTCATAATAAAGATATTCATCAAAGTGAAAAATATAAAACAAATCCAGGGCACCTGAGTGGCTCAGTCAGTTGGGCATCCCACTCCTGATTTCGGCTCAAGGCATGACCTCACGATTAGTGATATTGAGCCCTGCACTGGGCTCACGCTGACAGCATGGAGCCTGCTTAGGATTCTCTCTCCCCCTCTCGCTCTGCCCCTCCCCCACAGGCACACAGGCAGGTGTATGTCTCTCTCAAACAAAATAAATAATCTTTTAAAAATAAATAAATAAATAATGCATATTCAAGGTCCTACTAATTGATGAAATCAATAATACATTCTATATTATAGGGTATGGTGTAGTCCTTAAATTTCTTTATTAAGAGTTTTCATTTAACACCAATTACAACAGTATTAGTGGTTTTAAATCTCCTGGTATATTTGTTATTTCTACCAACTAATATTATCACATGAATTAAATACCATATGAAGCACATATAAGAGAAAAACCATATAACACTGCTAAGCAACATTCTAAGAGCAGCACACCCGCCTGCCAAACATCTGCCAACATGGCGACCTCCTGATTATTTCAACACTATGCCCGTAATGATGGGAAGAGACCTTGTGGATGTAATTCAAGTCCCAGGCCAGTTGATCTTAAAATAGGTAACTGTCTGGGTGGGCCTAAATCACAAAAGCACTTCAAAAGCAGTCTTCTCAGCTGGTAGCAAAAGGAAAATCAAAGATTTAAAGCATGATAAGGATTCAAGGTGCTGCTGCTGGCTTTAAAGACTAAAATGTCCAAGTGAGAAGGAATTCAGGTAGCCTCTAATAGTAGAAAATAGCCCCTCACTGACAGACAGAAAGGAAACTGGGACCCTCAACCTAGGAACTTGAAAAAAAACACAAGGTTTTGATTTGAATTTCCCTGATGATGAGTGATGCTGAGCATCGTTTCACGTGCCTGTTGGCCATCTGGATGTCCTCTTTGGAGAAGTGTCTATTCAGGTCTTCTGCCCATTTCTTCACTGGATCATTCATTTTTCGTGTATGGAGTTTAGTGAGCTCCTTGTATATTTTGGATACTAGCCCTTTATCTGATATGCCATTTGCCACGATCTTTTCCCATTCTGTCGGTTGCCTATTAGTTTTTTTGACTCTTTCCTTCGCCTTGCAGAAGCTTTTTATCTTGATGAGGTCCCAGTAGTTCGTTTTTGTTCTTTATTCCCTTGCCTCTGGGGATGTGTGGAGGAAGAAATTGCTGCGATTGAGGTCTAGGAGGCTATTTCCTGCTTTTTCCTCAAGGGTTTTTATGGTTTCCTGTCTCACATTCAGATCCTTTATCCATTATATTTTTGTGAATGGTATAATAAAGTGGTCTAATTTCATTTTTCTACATGTTGCTGTCCAGCCTTCCCAATACCACCTGTTGAAGAGGCTGTCTTTTTTCCATTGGACACTCCTTCCTGCTTTGTCAAAGATTAATTAGCCATATACTTGTGGGTCCAGTTCTGGGTTCTCTATTCTATTCCATTGGTCCATGTGTCTGTTTTTGTGCCAGTACCATACTGTCTTGATGATGACAGCTGAGATACCACCTCACACCGGTCAGAGTCACTAAAATGAACAAACCAAGAGACTACAGATGCTGGCGAGGGTGCGGAGAAATGCGCACCCTCTGACACTGTTAATAGGAATGGAAACGGGTGCAGCTGCTCTGGAAAACAGTGTGGAGGCTCCTCAAAAAACTATCGATAGAACTCCCCTGACCCAGCAATACAGCAGTGCTGATGCATAGGAGCACATGTACCCCAGTGTTCATAGCAGCACTTTCTACAAAAGCCAAATCATGGAAAGAGCCTAAATGTCCATCATCTGATGAATGGATTAAGAAGATGTGGTATATATATATATACAATGGAGTACTATATGGCAATGAGGAAGAATGAAGATATGGCCATTTGTAGCAAAGTGGATGGACCCGGAAGGTATCATGCTAAGCGAAATAAGTCAGGCAGAGAAGGACAGATACCATATGTTTGCATTCATAGGTCTAACAGGAGAGACCTGGCAGGGGACCATGGGGAGAGCAAGGGGGAAAGAGAGCGGAGAAGAGTGAGGGACACAGATCAAGGGAGACTACTGAATACTGAAAATGAACCATGGACTGAAGGGGGAGGGGGAGGGAGAGAGGGAGTGATGGTAATGTTGGGGGCACTTGTGGGGAGAAGCACTGGGTGTTATATGGGAACCAATTTGACAATAAACTATTAAAAAACACACACACAAGGAAGCAGATTCAGCCCACAACTTAAATGAGGTGGGAGGCAGATTCTTCATAGCCTTCTGATGAGAGCCCAACCCAGCCAACACCCTGATTTCAGCCTTACAAGACCCTGAGCAGAAAACCCAGTTCAGCTTGGCCAAATTTGTGACCAACAGAATTGTAAGACAACAAATGAGTATTGTCTTAAGCCTCTACATTTGTGATAATTTCTCACAGAACTATAGAAAATAAATACTATTAGATAAATAAATATTTAAGACCCTACAAATTTCTGAGTGATCTCAGGCTTTAAGTGCTCCTTTACTTCTCATGCAATTAAAACTCTCTCTCCCCAAAATTGTGATGCAGAGCCCCAGGAGCTCTCGCTTTCCAGCACTCCCAGACTGCACCGAATGCACTGACTTCAGTACTCTCCCAGCACTCCTGCTAAAGTCTCACAGGAGTCTGCTTACATGAAGGCAAATCCTGGAAGCAAGTGCAATTTCTGCAGGTGGGGCCAGCAGGTGGTACAAAGATCCGACTCAGCAGAACAGCCATCTCTACTTTCTCCCTTGCAACCTGAATTTCAATGTGCATGCTACAGTCTGTTCCATACTCATTATGCAGCTCTCAAGACCCCTATTCTTTTCCCCCACAAGGAAGAAAACTTAATTCCTTTCCCTCTCATGGCAAAAAATTTTATTCCCCTTTCACAGGGGTCCCTACACTATGTCTACCAACCAGTCTTTTCCAGAGATCTCTTCCTTTCAGTGAACCAGCCAACTCCTTTACCTATAACACTTTCCATAATGTACAATGGAAATGCTTTCTCTTCACTGCAGCAGCTTAATACTAAGGCAGAATGCATATGTTAAATGAAGACAAAAAGATAGAAAGCTGTATATGGTTTATAAGTATAAAGTTATATTCCCAGACATGATGGGGAAAATAATATAATAAAGCAATATTCTTTAAAAGTAACAATTTAGAGAAATCTGTATAAGAAAATCATTTTCATATGGGTGTTAAATTAAAATTTCTTTGCATTGTAAGAAGTCACGAAGGAAATATACCAAAATAGTGTCACCAGTGTGGGAAATGGGATTATGGGTGAGTCTCTCTCTTCTTTTTCTCACTTTTCTGCATTTTCTATATAAGCATGTTTTATTTTTATAAAGGAAGAAGGCTTTACTGAGAAAGAGAGAGAAAGCAAGCAAGCTATCTCCCTCCTTCCACCTCTGCACATTATCTACATATTACAGCTATCATATGCAAATGCATCACAACCTGTCAGAACTAAAGGAGGTTAGATAATATAATTCCAAGAGACAAAACTAGGTATTCATATTTACTGGCAATTTAGGAAAGAACAAGAGTAAAAACATATTTATGATGAGATAGACCCATGTTCTAGTAATAAAATGGAATTTTTTGTTCACTGAGCCAAGTCATAAGTTAATATGGTAGGAGCTAGAACCACAATGGAGATGCATCTCAAACCAGATAAAGTGAGAGGGATAAATGACCTGTTTCCTCCCCTTGTCCTGCCCTCCAATCTTCTACCTCCCTCTGGCCAAACCCTGCCAGAAGTCTGCCGGCAAGAGAGCCTAGGAAATGTAGTTGCAGGGATTAGCCTCCTACAAAACGGAACAAAGCAGAGGGGCAGGAAATCCCAAACCCAGCTCCATGATATGCATTACTAAATTATGAAGATGTAATTGTATTTATATATAATTCCAGTAATTTAAAATATAAGTGATCTTATATAACATCTCATATTTTCAAAAGGTACAGAAGCCAATAACCCCCATACTGACACATAGGAATATATACATACATACATACACATATATAATCAACTGAATAAGAAAGACTGCAATACTAAATGTATAACTGGGCATAAAGGCAAATTATTCAAAATTAGCAGTTAATACTTAAGAACAACAAAGGTGGATCTGAAACTGTTATAGGAAATTAACAATAATTATCACCAAATAAGCATTCACAAAGGACATCAAAATGCAATCAAGTGTAAGAATATTCTGTTTCCAAAATGGCCCCAAATGGCCTTTTCTTCAAAGAACAAAAAAATCCAACTACAACATATGTGAGTAGAAGGAGCATAGATCAAAATCTTATGTACAAGGCTAGCATAAAAGCATGTGAAAATAATTTGGGGGGGAAAATGGTAACTTTCTGTTACTTCTCACTTTTTTCCTTTAATAGATTCAAATCTCATTTAATATATTCCTTTTATTTGTACTCAGAATTTGAGAGAGGGCACAATAGCTTTAGAATGCAGTTATAAATAATGTTTCTTGATAATGATGATGAAAAATAACATTTCTGCTTAAAATACAGTAGTAAAGGGAAGGATCCTTGGCCTCTTACATAGGAAAAAAAACTATAGGAGTTACTTCTGTGTTGGCAGAACTGCATACATATACAGACAGTCCCAGACTTAAGATGGCATGTCTTACAACTTTTTGACTTTACAATGGTGCAAAAGCAATTCACATTCAGTACAAACTGCACTTTAGGTTTTGGATGTTTTTTCCTGGGCTAGCAATATGCAGTAGCATACTTTTAGTGACGCTGGATGGCAGCAGTAGTGAGTCATAGCCCCTCGTCAACAACAGAGTCATGAGGATAAGCAATGGTTCTGTACTCCTACAATCATTCCGTTTTTCACTTTCTGTACAGTATACAACAAATCCACTGAAATATTCAACACTTTATTACAAAATAGTTTTTGTGTTAAATGATTTTGCCCAACTGTAGACTAATTAATGTAAGAGTGCTGAGCACATTTAAGATAGGCTAGGCTATGCTATGATGTTCAGTGGGTTAGATGTATCAAATGTATTTTCAACTTAAAATATTTTTAACTTACAATGAGTTTATCAGGACATGACCCCATCATAAATTAAGGGAAAATCTGTACATATATATATACATTAACATATACATGGCTAACTAAAAACACAAGATGTGAATATAAAACCTGTTCTGCCAAGAAAGGCAAACTGGACTGCCAGTTTCTGTACTCAGAAACGGTTAAAACAAATTACATAACTTTCTTCACTTATTTCCTTCAATATGTTATTTAGAACTGAAGTCCTAACAGGCAAATGCTAAAACACACTTCAGAATAAAAGGAGGCAGGTAGATTTAATTACAAGGATAACTCCCAAAGCATACAAATAACCGTCAAATAAGCCCCAGGAGTAAACTATATAATTATTCATAATTAATTTTCTGTTTTGCCTGGAAACAATTGGGTGAGATTACTAAAACAAAGAAATCTATAATCTTTAAAAGTGATTATAAAACCAGTTCCTTCACAGTGAAGAAGTTGCCTTAAAGTTCCATTCTACTGCAAAATAATATCTCTTCAGAGAGAACCAATTAACACCAAGAAAAAAAAATATTCAGGGCAATGTTTAAAATAATTTAGGAAACGTTATTACCAAGTACCATTACTATAATAATCACAAAGCCTCTACCAGGAAACATGTGATAATCAATGTAAAAAATAACACACTGACATATCAGCAAAATTGGTAAATATTCTGAAATTTATACTTCTCTATAATGGAGATTCATCTTTCCTTCATCTCACTCCTGTTTGTTCCAGCCATTAAAAGATAATCCTCCTTATTCAGCAGGTATTTAATCTGTTGAAAATCCAGTGTTCCATTGTTATGCATAAATTTTCCAGATATTTTATAGTAAGCTTCTTAGGAAAATCTAAAAACAGTATATCATTACCTTTATAGGGACTTTATTCAGGTAAATTATTGCCAGTCTTCAGTGCTGCTAGAAAATGATACTAATCTCCTTCTACATTTGAATTTTGTACAACAAATCTACTAATAAAACTTTGCATATAATATTTAAATACAGAATATAGAATATAAAATACAAATTATTTCGAAATAAGGTAGGTAATAAACAAAAGCATGGTAGAAGGGAAGAAAGAACCACAAATGAGGGAGACACTTCCCTAGAAATTTTCTGGTAAAGATTCTATGACACTCCAGTTCAGAACTCTAAGAATCACACTTCCTCTTACTGTTGCTTTACGTACTTTTTCCCTGGATGTTTCATAAGTTTAATCATTTTTTTGAAAAGCTACATAACAAATTGTATCAGTAAAAGTTACATCTAGATGACTTAATACCTTAAATAGCACAATGTCTGGAATGTCCAACTGACCTTTAAACAACATGGCGTATAAGGATGCTGACCCTTGGCACAGAGAAAAATTGAAGCTTAACTTCTGACTCCCCAAAACTTAACTACTGATAGCCTACTGTTGGCCAGAAGTCTTACAATAAAATAGTCAATTAGCACACATTTTTTATGTTACTATATTCTTACAATATGCTGGGGGGGGGTGTTATTAAGAAAATCATACAGAAGAGAAAATACATTTACAGTACCATACTGTATTTATCTAAGAAAATCCAGGTACCAGTGGATCTGTGCAGTTCAAACCCATGTGGTTCAAGGATCAACTATAGTTTTCAGTTTAATAATTAACAATAAAATACTGGGTTTGAGATCAGCTCAACAATTCAAAAGGTTTTAGGCTTAACCTTATAAAACTTCAAATCTTGAGCTCCTTTAACATATAAAACTAACAATTTCATATGGTTCACTAGTACATATCTCAGAACGCTCAGCAGTCCATTAATTATCTTCAATAATTAATGCCACTTGATTCATGCCAGAGAATTCCCACAATCTTCAGCCAGAAAAGGAGGTACCATGGAATGGGGTGGGTTTGGAGTTGTTTATTGAAGAGCTCTGAATATATTGGCACAAAATCAAAACCTGGGCTTTGCATATTAATCAATGATTCCATTTGTGATTATTCAGAAAGCAAAACTAAATAAAACATTCAGCTTTTAAAGACTGAGAAATGATAAACATCATAGGTTTCTCTAGTTACAACTAAAATTCAGTCAGAAATAAACTGTTAAATATCACATGGTAATAAAAGAGCTAATGACATTCACTTAAAGAACATTTGCAAAGACTTTTTTTTTCCTTTTACTCAAACTGCAATTTTTTTTACAGCTCTGTGGGTAAAAGGAACTGGTGTAAGTATCAAACAGAGTGGACAACTATTAATATAATGAGCAATAAACAAAATACAGACCTCCTCCAAAATTACCTCTTCCTCAAGATTATTCAGGAAGAAATAATCCAGCTGTTTTCACCAATCCTCGTTCCTCTTTAGAAAGCAGGCAACAGACGGGGGAAATGGTCCAAATACATAGGGTACTTTTGAAAAGTTAAGAAAAATGTACCAATGGTCTCAACTTTTGTCTTAAAAAAAGGAAGAAGAAAAGAGAAAAAAGAGAATAGAAAATAAAAGAACAGAAAATAAAAAAGAAAAGAAAGCAGATATTAATATCTGACAAATGAGATAATGAAGCAGGAAAATTCAAGGCATTTTCAAGGAAAAACAAGTGTTTCTATTTGTCCAGGAATGACAATTTCATTCATTCAAAAAATATTTACTAAGAGTTTACTATGCTAGGCACAGGTGATGAAACAGTTAACAAAAGTGACAGTCCCTGTACTCAAATCTAATGGAAAAGAGATAATAATGATTAAAAAAAATTACATTTGCAAGTGCTATCGAGAAAATTAAACCTGAGTTTAAAAAAAAAAAAAAGAGGAAGACAAGGCTATTCTTTCCTCTAAGAGGGTGAATAAAGGCAGCACTTAACTGTAACATTTGAAGAAACCAGAAGGAAGGAAAAGAGCAAGCATTGCAGATCATGTAGAGAAAGCACTTCCCAGGAGAAGAGAACACAAATACAAAGGCCCTAATTAGGAGAATACTTGACATATTTGAGAAAGAGTGAAAAGGTCATGTGACTAGAGCAAAATGATTTATAACAAATGCAAGGATTCTGAACCAAGTGACTGGGATAGTGTTCTTAACATAAAACGTCAAGTTAAAAGGAAGGAACTCATTTCTGGGAGAAGGAATACGGAGATTTACTGGAAATCTATAACTCAGTTTCTATAGGGCGTTCGGTGGGGAATGAATTGTTATGGAGCTAGAGATATGGGACATGAAGTCATCTGTAGAGAGATGACAGTCAAAACTGCAGGTACAGTAAAGAAGTGGGAAGAAACAAGCATAAAGACCCCTGTGAATGACTGCATTGAACAGGTGGGAAGGAGAGGCAGAGGGAAAGAGCCAACAAACCCTTCAGAGTGAGTGACTGGGACCGTGATTGTGTGTGTGAGGGAGTCTGCACACATGGGAGAGAGCATGTGTGCGCACACACACCGGAGCCAAGTACACGTGCTTGTGTATGAGAAGGGGAAAGGGGACAGCATTTGCAGAGACACACGTACAATGTTAACAACACTGAGGATTAACTTGTTATCTTCCTTCATAAAATCTTCAGTGATTTTGAAGTTCAAAACTTATAACTTGTTTTAATTTTCATGGCTCTGGTGGTTAGCATCCAGGAGCATTTTCACCAAGAACCGGTTTTACTTTGTCAGTAACAACTTCTTTACTACAACATGACCTGCGCCTTGAACACATTGATTTAAAAAAGAAACTCAAGTGAGAAACCAGTCCTAAAAACACCACCACCAAACAAAAAACCAAAAAAAAAAAAATTTTTTTAAACCTTGAGATTAATAGAATCCATTCTGAGAATACAGATAATTAGAACTAAAAATAAAATAAAATAAAATGAAACACTAAGAAGTATGATATAAAGTGGTTTTAGTTAAAATATTCAAGACTGTTTAAAGATTCTCTCCTTGGGTTTTTTATCTCATCTTTTAAAAATCCTAATTTTTTTTCACTAAATGATTGCATTGTTAAATAATTGCAAATAAATACTTTACTTACTAATTTAGAAAAATTGTTTTTTATAGATTTTTACAATACTTATAGCTATTTAATTATAAATTTATAAAGAGTAATAAATAAATCATAAACCATAAACCACAGAAGGATAGAGGACTACTTTAGGATTTCCTACCTTAATTTTAAAAATGATTTAGAACAGATCAATTATTAGTTAGGAGATTGAATCAGTAATTAAAAACTTGCCAACAAATAAAAGTCTAGGATCAGATAGCTTCAAATGATAGCATTTGAGCAAACATTTAAAGAAGAATTAATGCCAATTCTTCTCAAAAAATTAGAGAAAATAGTCTCAAATTAATTATACAGGGCCAGCATTACTTTGATATCCAAAACAGACAAGGACACTACAAGAAAGTAAATTACAGGACAATATCCCTGATAAACATAGATGCAAATTGAATCCAATAGTACATTAAAAGGATCATACACCATGATCAATCAGATATGATTTATTCCAGGGATCAAACAATAATTGAACATCCACAAATCAATCAATGTGACACATCACCTTAAAAAAATGAAGGATAAAAATCATATGAGCACTTCAACAGATACAAAAAAAGCTTCTGACAAAATTCAACATCCATTTATGATACAAACTCTCAATACAGATGACATAATAAGGGCCATATACGACAAGGGTCAGAGCTAATGTCTACTCAGTGATGAAAAGCTGAAAGCTTTTCTTCTAAGATCAGGAAGACAGGAATGTCTACTTTCATGATGTCTATTCAAAATAGTAGTGGAAAGCCTAGCCAGAGCAATTAAGCAAGAAAAAGAAATAAAAGACCTCCAAATCAGAAAGGAAGAAGTAAAACTGTAACTATTTCTAGATTACATATTATATCTAAAACTCTAAACATTCTAACAAAATACTGTTACAACTCAGTAAAGTTTTTTAAAACAGTTGTTTGCATACACTAATAGCAAACCAAATTATTGAATATCTTTTCAATGGAATGCTAGCACCTCCAGGGACTCCCTGGTTTAAATAGGAATGTGTGATTTGCCTTGCCGAGGCTATTTTCTATCTCTGCAGAGAAGTTAACTTGCAGAAAACTAACAGTCCAAATAATTCCTGTCCATAGAAATGCCAATTGTGTCCAGTGGAACTAAAGCAGTTTTGCCAGTTTTTGCTTCCATTTGCATCTATTTTAGCATGATTAATCTCTTAACAGTAAGGTACTTTGAATTCTCCTTTGAACCAAATCTCCTTTGAATCAAGTTATAACACTTGACTGTCTCCTTCATTAATTAATGAGTTAAATATCTCAGGCATGTGTTCATTTTATATTTGTAAGCAAGTCATGATTATATCCACTTTTAAGCTTTATCCTTCCATAAAATGAATACAAGATTATCTTTACCCTTTCTCAAAAAACTCACAATATATTAAAAGGAGACAGATATAACCATAAATAACTAGATTGAGATTAAGAATTAAGATATGAACAACACAGATATGAACAACATACTATGAGAATTAAAATAGAACCATTTTCTACCTGGAAGATTTCAGAAAGCCTTACATCTTAAATTATAACTATGTAAGTCAGGGCTCAAAACTAGGGCCAACCCAGGGGCACCTGGGTGGCTCAGTAGGCTTGATTTCAGCTCAGGTCATGATCTCACAGTTCATGAGACTGAGCCCCTAATCAGGCTCTGCACTGTGCACAGCCTACTTGGGATTTTCACCTTGCTCCTCCCTGACTCATGCATGCACATGTATCCTCTCTCTCCCTCAAAATAAGTAAGTAAACAGTACAAGAAAAAAAAAAAAAGCCAACCCAGCCCAATGCCTGTTTTTGTACAGCCCAAAAGCTGGAGGTGATTTTTATACTTTTAAATGTTTGGGGGCAGGGGGATCAAAAGAAGGGGGGTTAACTTTTTTTTTTTTTTTTTGAGAGACAGACAGAGACAGTGCAAGCAGGGGAGGGGCAGAGAGAGAGGGAGACACAGAATCTGAAGCAGGCTCCTGGCTCTGAGCTGTCAGCACAGAGCCCGATGCAGGACTCGAACCCACAAACCATGAGATCATGACCTGAGCCGAAACCAGGTGCTTAACTGACTGAGCCACCCAGGCACCCTAGAAGGATTATCTAATGAAATAGAAAATTTACATGAAATTCAAATGTATCCATAAATAGTTTTATTGGAACACAGCCATGCTCACTTACGTGTTATCTACAGCTGCTTTCACATTACAATGACAGAACTGAGTAGCTATGAAAGAGACCTTAGGAGGCACTCTCACTGATTCATACTGCTGCTCATCACACCCTAAACTGCACTACTGAGTTGTAACTCCACAGGATTTCTAGTTCCACATGTATCACCACACCACAGTTTTTAAATTACCTATCTGTACACATGTGAAAAATAAGCAAAGAAGAGTTAAGTGGACTTTGAATGTCATGCTTTTAAGGCAACAGAGAATGTAGGTTTTTTTTATCAGATAAGATGGCAAAACACTCTGTTTCTTATGCACTGGCACTACAGCTGTGCTGAAAGACTATACAAACATTACCAAACTATGCATTCATCACAATATTCTCAACTCATAGGAAAACAACAATCTGAAAAGTTAGAAAACTCTAATAAAACAGAATAAATGAGTAAAACCTCAAACAGAATTCCTTCACAAAAATAAAGACTGCATCAGAGTAAATTCCCAATTAGATTATTTGTTGGCAGAGCAAGGAAAGCCAGTGGCCAATCATGAATTACTTAAATCATGTTTGACTATAGCAAAGAAATCCAGAGAAAACAAAATCTTTTTGTTAAGTATAGGCTTCAAGAGTTGAGGTCATTGAGAGCAAAATCAAGAGTCAATTTACAAAGAAGGCAAATGATTCCAACTGGTTTTCCTTAACTCCTGACAAGTCAACAAATGTAGCCAATACTGCTCAGTTGTTAAGGAGTCAATCAATGCTGAGTTCCAAGTGACTGAAGAATTAGTCCCTATGTACAGTCTCTGACAATATTCTCAAAATAAATTCAACAAACATTGATTCAGTACAACTTGAAGGGAAATCTACTAAGATACATATACTGATTTTGGTTAAAAAAAAAGTGTGAAACAGAAAGACATATTTGGACATATTTTCAACTTGTTACTGAATGCTAAATGGCTTTCATAATTAGTTTTTGCTGTAGATTTGATGCTATTTCTTGATCAATTTAACCTAAAATTGCAAAGAAAACATGGCTTATGTTCAGAAACTTACACTGTGATAAATGTTAGCCTCACAATCATGAGCTGCCATATATATTTCTCAAGCTATCAAACATTAAACAAGAAGAGAGATCTCCATTACCACATAAATTTGCATGAATATATTTTCAGAGCTCAAACTACAGTTCCAGTAGGGTTTTTCTGACCACAATGCAAGTGCAAAGTAAATTTCCATACTGCAAAATCCATTTAACTTTGCAAATGAGGAGCTTCAACCTAGCCTTCCATTGGAAGTTTATAATATAATGTTATGCTAAAAGGTAATATCAAGAGAAGAATCTAATAGAATTCTATAAATGTCTCTAAGCGATGAATATGCCAAATTAAAATCATACGCTCATGAACGGATGTCAGCATTTGGCAGTACCTGATTGAAAAGGCATTTTCAAAAATAAAATTGTAAAATATCATTATAGATCAGCATTGACAGATGAGTATCTGCATTCAATTTTGATGCTAAAAAACACTAACTTTTAACTATAAGTAAAATGTTATGCTCCATTAAAAATTTTTTTTCACAGACCTGAACTGCAAAAAGTTATAATAGACTAAATGTGTATCTCAAACTTATCATGTGGAAAGCTACATTGCACAGGATTTTTCCAGTCTCCAACAAAAACTGCTTTTCAGTATCTCAGGAAATGTAAACTCCAGTCTTCAGGGGTTTACAAGCTGAGTTTTTGATCAAGCCAAAACTCTTGAAGCCATCTTTGACATCTCCTTAGCTAACTCTATATCCAGTTCATCAGCAAAAACAGTAGGTTTTGTAAAACTCTCTCCAGAATCGAATCATTTTCACCATATGTACCAATATGGTTCAAGCTACCATTACTGTTCACCTATTATAATAACCGTCTAGGGGGTCTCTGTATTTCTTCTTTTGCCTTCCCTTTGATCCTATAAACAGAAACCAGAGACTTCCTTCAAAAGTTAAAGCCAAATTATGTCACTTCTCAGCCAAAAATCCTCTAGTGGGGTTTCTCATCTCACTCAGCATAAGAAACCAGTCTTTATAATGGATTGCAAGAAACTACATGATTGGCCTTCCATCCAAACAAACCATTTCTCTGACCTCATCTCCTACTTTTCCCTGGCGCATTCAATTTCAGCCACATGTCCTACTTGTGTTTCTTCCAATTTACTTTTTATTCCCACACCACAGCCTTTAACTTGTTCTTCCGATGGCTAAAATGATGTTTTCAGATAAGCATACTACTCACTGCCCCATGTCCTTCTGCTCAAATTTCACCTTCTCCTAGAGACCTGCTGTGGCCACTCCATTAGAGAGCTAGCAATCACACTTTTCCACTCTACCCTTCCACCACTCTGTAATCCCACTATTCTGCATTAACTGTCTACAATAGCACTTTCCATCACTTGACATATAATATATTTAATTATTTCCTTCTCCTCCTACCCCATTAAATTAAAGGCTCCACAAAGGCAGGAAATTGGTGTGTTTTGTTCAAGACTCTGCCCACAGAGTTTAAAACATTGCTTGGAATAGATTAGTTGCTCAATAGATATTTCCTGAATAAATTAACAAAGTAAAAAATAATTTTTTTAAGATTCATCAACTCCTTCCTTATGTAAGTAAAAAACACACAGATACATATGCATAAAACTGATTTACCATTGTGCTAAGTGTTTCTTCCCAATCAGGCCGCTCTCGAGGGTGAACATTTCTATGTAGTTCTGGAACAAAATCATCCTCTTCAGAATGTACTGAGGACTTCATCTTCCTAGAGATAAAAACATGAGAGACTATGATAAGAACTCCCAATTCTATGAAAACCTTCCAATGACTATAATTCAAGAACTAGAAAGTTATGTCAGATTTGAAGTTTAATTAAGAACTTTAATGGTTAGTATTGATTCTTCATTTGTACCCTGGCTTTCAGAGATCTTTCCTGATATGCCAAACACCTTCTTTAATCCCAAAAGATAAAAGTAAAGTTAATAACCAGATAACCTTCATGGTCTATGGTATTTTATCTGTTTGACACAGTAGGAACCTGGCAAAGATTTGCAGCAGCCACCAATATTAATGGAAAGGTGTTATACATTAGTAAAATTCCAGAATTACTACAATTCCAGAATATGGTACGTCTGGCTCCAATTTATGGAGCACAGTACGTTAAACTAGTACTCTTGAGAACAGCTATGAATTCTAAAAAAATATATAAAATAACTTGTCTAAAGGCACAGGAAAGCAATCAATACAGGTAAGAGTGCTGGGGCTACTTTGAGAGTCCATCAGGCAAATTCCACATTTAATCAATACTTTTGTTTAAGAGATTTTCGAAATCAGTAACAGGAAATAAAGCCCAAGCATAATATTGGTCTAATTAGACTAAGCTAGCAGAGGTTGGAGGTTGCAGTTGCCAAAGCAGGGTGGAGCTTTAGGGAGAAAAATGACCCCCAAGACATGTGGGAAAAGAACTCATAAATCTACGTGGAAATTCCCCCCAGAAACTGTTAACTGATTCTTAAGTCTACAAATATGTAGGAAAAGATGCTGAGAAACCTATCAAAAAACAAGTGAGGGGCACCTAAAAAGCCACCAGGAGATCTCAGGAGCCCAGTCATGCTGTAGAGATGGAGACTGACAAGCAAGCTCTGTCAAAATGGAAGAACACTGAAAAAAGAAAATAAATTCTCGGTTCTTGAGACTCTAGAAAAGTCATACCTTAGGTCAAACTAACAATGAATGAACTCTAACAAAGCCTAAAACCAATACTTTATAGCATTAGAACTGCCAGAAAAAAAATAACTCTCTTCAGAGGAAAATAACATTAAACAAACCCTCTGCAAGCATTTTATCCACTCTAATACCCAATAAAGATTATTAAGGCATGCTTTAAAAATCTAAAAATAATTGTAAAAAACAGGAACAAATGACTAAAAATTGGAGGGAAAAATCAAAACAGAGACTCACATTTAATTCAGATTTTAGAATTCCCAGAATGGGCTTTAAAATAGTTGTTATGAAGTTCTGGCTTCTGCTGATGATGTAGAGAAAGCTGTAAGAAGCACTGCTCCCAGCCTAACAAGACGAAAAGAAAGATAGCCTAAAAAACCATAACTTTTCTTGAATCCATCAGAAAACTGAGGCAACTATGGGGCACCTGAGTGGCTCAGTCAGTTAAGCACCCAAATTTGGCTCAGGTCATGATCTCACGGTTCGTGAGTTCAAGCCCCACATCAGGCTCTGTGCTGACAGCTCAGAGCCTGAAGCCTGCTTTGGATTCTGTGTCTCCCTCTCTTTCTGACCCTCCCCTGCTCACACTGTCTGTCTGTCTGTCTGTCTGTCTGTCTGTCTCTCTCTCTCTCTCTCTCTCTCAAAAAATAAAACATTAGAAAATAAAATTTAAGTTAAAAAATTCAAGAGTAATTTCAACTTTCAAGTTTTATTTTAATAATACATTTCATAAGGCTATAGCTGCCACAGATAGTGATTCCTCTGGGCAAAGGAAATTGAGAATCTTCTGGAAAGGGTTCACCATTCTAGATACCATTGAGAATGTTCCTTTGACTCAATGGAAGAGGTCAAAATATCAACACGAACAGGTGTCTAGAAAAAGTTGATTCCAACCCTCATGGATGACTCTGAGATGTTCAAGACTTAAGTAAGGAACTGCAGGTGTGGTGGAAATAGCAAAAAAACTAGAACGAGAGTCTGAAGATGTGACTAAATTGTAACAATCTCCTGATAAAACTTGAATAGATAAGGAATTGCTTCTTATAAGTGAGCAAAGAAAGTGGTTTCTTGAGATGGAATCTACTCTGGGTGAAGATTCTGTTAGGACTGCTGAAATGACAACAGAAGATTTTGAGAATCCCATAAACTTGGCTGAGAAAGCAGCAGCACGGGTTGAGAGGACTGACTCCAATCCTAAAAGAAGTTCTACTAGGACTAAAATGCTATCAAACAGCATTACATGCAACAGAGAAACTGTTCATGAAGGGAAGGCTGAATTGATGCAACCTTCTTCATTGCTGTCTTACGTTGAAAAACTGCCACAGCAGTACGCAGGTGGCTCAGTCGGTTAAACATCCGACTCCTGATTTCAGCTCAGATCCTGATCTCATGATTCATGAGTTTGAGCCCCACAGCTTGGGATTCTCTCTCACTCCCTCTCTATTTCCTCTCCAACTTGTGCTCTCTCTGTCTTTCTCCCTCTCCCTCTCTCAAAATAAATAAATAAACAAACAAAAAATAAATTGCAACAGTCACCTCAACCTTCAGCAACCACCACCCTGATCAGTCAGCAGCCATCAACACTGAGGCAAGACGCTCCATCAGCAAAATGATTACAACTTGCTAAAAGCTCAGATGATGATTAGCATTATTTAGCAATAAAATGTTTCTTAACTAAGGTATGTGTTTTGTTTTTTAGAAATAATGCACACTTAATAAACTACACTATAATGTAAACATAACTTTTATATGTACTAGAATGTAAAAAAATTAATTTGATTCACTTTACTATGATATTCACTTTATTGCAGTGGTCTGGAACCACACCCACAATGTCTCTGAGGTAAGTCTGAATGTCTGAATGAGTAAGAGATTTCTTTCTGAAATATTTGCAAGT
This sequence comes from Suricata suricatta, assembly GCF_006229205.1. Classification (NCBI taxonomy): domain Eukaryota; kingdom Metazoa; phylum Chordata; class Mammalia; order Carnivora; family Herpestidae; genus Suricata; species Suricata suricatta. The sequence goes on along the minus strand of NC_043710.1, from coordinate 85,109,520 downwards.
CAGATAGTGGTGGTAGTTGTGCAACTGTGTGAATATACTAAAAGACACTGAACTATTTAAGAGAGTGAACATTATGTATCGTATGTAAGTTATAGCTTAATAAAACATTAAATAGACTAAAAATTCCAATTAAAATAATAAGGGGGCCTGGGTGGCTCAGTTACTTGAATGTCACACTTCAGCTTAGGTCATGATCTCACAGTTCATGAGTTCAAGCCCTGCATCAGGCTCTGTGCTATCAGCTCATGCACAGCACCTGCTTTAGATCCTCTGTCTCCTCTCTGCCCCTCTCCCACTCCTGCTCAGTCTCTCTCTCTCAAAATAAATAAACATTTTTTAAAAATGTTTAATTAAAGGGGACATTTCATGATAAAAGTGTTAATAAACAGCATACTATAATAAAATCAATATGCAAGAGATAATATATACATATTCCAACATACCAGCTTCACAATACATAAAGCAAAAACCTAAAAGAACTAAAAAGAAAATAACCAAATCCACAATTACAGTCATAAATTTTAACAGATATTTCTCAGTGACTGATAGAATAAGCAGACAAAACAAATCATGAATACAGGAGATCTGAATAGCCTACCTTTTCAACCCGAGCTAGGCTAGAACATTAAACCCAACAACTGCAGAATATATATTCTTTTCAAGAGCATATTAAGCATTTACCAAGAGACCATAATCTAGAAAATGAAGCAAGTTTCAACAAATGAAAAGAATTTAAATCATAAATGAAATGATACGTGACCAATAAAGAATTATACTAAAAATCAATTACTGGGGGCGCCTGGGTGGCTCAGTTGGTTAAGAGTCCAACTTTGGCTCAGGTCATGATCTCTCAGTTCATGAGTTCAAGCCCCACACCTGACTCTGTGCTGTCAGCTCAGAGTCTGGAGCCTGCTTCGGATTCTGTCTCCTTCCTTTCTCTGCCGCTCCTTTGCTCTCGCATGCTCGCTCGCTCTCTCTCTCTCTCTCTCTCTTCCTCTCTCTCAAAAATAAACACTACAAAAATTTTTTAAATGAATATCAATTACTGAAAGATAACTAGAGGAGCACTGGGCTGGCTCAGTTGGAGGAACATGTGACTCTTGATCTTGGGGTTGTGAATTCAAATCCCCTGTGGGGTGTAGAGATTATTTAAATACATAAAAAACTTTTTTAAAAAAGAAAAGAAACTGAAAATTCTGCCAAATGTCTAGAAATTACAAAACACAATTCTGAAAAACTCATGAGTCAAATATATGAAATCACAATGAAAATGAGAAAATATTTTTAACTGAATAATAAAAATACAAAAATTAAATGTGGGATACTACTAAAACAGAGTAAATTTCAGGCCTCTAAATGCACATTGCTAGAAATTAGACCAGCTGAGAACAAACATACTAAGCTTCCATTACAAAAAGCTAGGGGAAAAAAAGGAAATTATGCCAAGAAAAGTAGAACTAGAAAAAAAACTATGTAAACAAAAAAAATCAGTGAAATAGAAATCAGGTGTATAACAGAGAAAAATCAAAGCCAAAAGCCAATTCTTTGAAAGATTAATAAAATGGATAATCCCTAGGAAGAGTCAAGCAAGAAAAATACAGGACATATAATATAAGCAATGAAAAGAGAGTTATACCTTGAAAGCCTACAGACAAAATGGTTCTGAGGACATTACAAACAACTATATTTCAATATACTTGTGAATTTCACTGAAATGAATAAATTCCCTCAAACACACAACTTACTAAAACTGAAACAAGACCAAATAATTCAAATAGTCCTATAGCTATGAAAAAAAAACTGACTCTATAAGAAAACTAGAAGCCCAAATGCACTCACTGGTGAATTTTTTCAAACATTCAAGAAATAAATAATAGCAATATTACATTCCTCCAGAGTATAAAAATAAAAGAGCCCTTTCCAACCTGTTCCAAGAGGCCAAGGTCAGTCTTCCTAACAAAATCTGATAAAGACATTAATAGAAAAGAAAATCGTAGGTCATGATCATGAGCATAGCTACAGAACCCCTAAACAAAGCACCAACAAATCAAAACCACTGGTTTACAAAAAGGAGACACACACAGTGTCCAAGTAAGTTTTAGTCCAAAAAAAACTGTTTTAGCATTCTAAAATCAATTGCTATAACTGACCATATGATTAAAATAAAGGAATAAAAACATATGTATCATTTCAATAAGTAAAATTTAACACCTCTACATATTTTTTCTAAATATAGATAGGTAAGGCAGATAGGTAAATAGACAGAGATGAAGGTTATTAAAATACACACACAGATAACATCATACTTAATGGTGAAATACTGATGCTTTGCTGATGACAAGCCAGGTCAGGAAGGTCATGAACAAGACAAGAATGTCTTCTATACTTGATGTCTTAGTTTTCAAAACAAGCAAGGACACAAAATAAAAGATAAAAAATTAAAAGGGAACAAACAGAATTCTCATTATTTGAAGATGACAGCAATGTGTTCAGCAATTAGAATAAGATAATTCAGCAAAATCACAGGAAACAAGGTCAAATGCAAAAATCAAATATATTTATATAGTAGTATCATACAGTAAGGCAAAAAAAAAGTCAAATATAAGTGATAAGTAATTTTTACTATTTTCCATGTAACAGAATATACAGAAATGAAAAATGATTACTGTTGCCTTTGCCACAAATAAATGAATCTCATAAATGTTTAGAAACAGAAGCCAGACAAAAGTACATACTATTCTCAATAAGTAAGTGTACTAAATCATTATGCTGAACATTTTAAACAATATTATATGACAATTATAGCTCTTTAAAGCAGATAGGAAAGACTACATTGTAGAATTTTATTTATATTTATTTACTTATATATTTATTGTATATTTATATATAATTTTATTTATATAAAGTTCAAAGACAAGTAAAATCTACTGTGACACATGTCAGAATAATGGTTACCTTTGGGACAGGTACTGACTAGGAGGCACAAGGGTCCTGTGGTGTGCTAAAGTAATGTATATCTTGACTGGGTTGTGTTTACATGAGTATATACATTTATATAAATTCTTCAAGTTATACATTATTTGTAAATCTTATTATATGTAAATTATACCTTAATAAAAGTATAACGTTAAAAGTTTATTGGTAAATACATTTTTAAAATGTATAAAAATTATGCATATTATACATTTTGTGTTACATAATGAATCAATTCCACAAAAACTTAGTATCTATTTAACTGATCCCTTTGTTCCATGCTTTTTAAATTATGGACAAATTTTACCTTTAAAGTGATTAGTTATAGTTCCATATCTAACAGAAAAGACAGAATATTAAGATTACCAACAATAAAACCTGAAGAATCTAATGCTTTATTTACAAGAGTTTTCTGTAAAACCTTGGATTTGAACCTGCAGTATTTTCAAGCAAAAGGAAAAAAGAGGGAAAGAAAACCCACTTTCCTGAAATTGTGGGAACCAGCCTTACCATCTCCTACATTTAAAAATTATTTAAATCTTTGACATATACTCACTTTATCTTTGTACGAGTCTTATTGATAGTTTATAAAAAATTATACTTGACAGTGTTAAATTCCACAGAGATGTCCAAATGACACATTGCCTGAGAAGTGTTCCCTAAGGAACTGTTTACACTCAGGCATGTCTTTTCTTGATCCCTGGAGTGAATTCCAAGCAGCAATAGAATTTTACCTTTCTCCTTCTATTCCCTTAATCTTTGTTTTTGTTTATTGCTGGTTCTAGCTAGGTTTGGTTCTGGTTCTGTGACACTTATGGCCAATAAACCGTTCCCCAATGGTATGGGAAATGATCAAGAAGTCTATTTTATGGCCTGAGCATGTGGTGATATTTGACAGACAGGCATCTCTATCACAGACAGCACAGAATTTGGTTACTCAATTTATATCTATTTGTGAAAGAATAGGCCTCAATTCCACTGCAGAGAAGAGCTGTTTCAGATATCTAAAGTAGTAGGTTTGATGTTCTGTTTATTTTACCCATGGCTTAAGTAAAACTGAAGTTACAAGGTGTCTGTGTGTCTGTAACTTAGAGTCTTTACCTGTCATCATAAAGAGTAATATATTTTCCTACCTTCAGAGGATATTAATACATTAGCTTATAAAGCCCTTTAAAATACAAGTGCTCTGTTTTGGTTAGTTTATATACACTATTAAGAGCTTACATAAACCCAATATTCCCAGAATTCCCAGAAAATAACGAAACTGAAGACCAATGGGGTCAGCTGTTTTGATGGTGAAAACAGAATTGAGACGTGGTCACTTCCAACTGAAAATTCTGGATATGCTATCATTCTTAATAGATACTATAATTTTATCAGATAAAAATCCTGCTCAGTTCCTACCATTAAGCTCCCCACCTTATATATTCTTCCAAACTTTATGAATGTCTATTCATATATATATATAAATGTTTTCCTATTGTATTAAGACTATATCCACACTAAGTATAAAAGCAACATGTAAATATACTACTCTTTGTGTAAAAAAATGATATAGCTTTATTCCTCCATTACCAACCCACTTTTTGCATAAAAAGTATATTTACACACCACTGTGTAGTTGTCTAGTATTTTCTGCAGCATACTTCTAATTTCCGTGAGTCTACACTCCACTGTGTAGATATTCCACAATTTATTTAACCAGTCCACTACTGATGGATTCTTGAATGATTTCTAATCTTTTGCTATTACAAACAATGCTATGGTAAGCTTGTAAATAAGTCACTAATACTTATGTGCAAGTATATCTGAAAGACAAATTCTCAATAATGAATAAAATTCTTTTTATACATAAGCTGTTGTTTCTAGTGGGCTATTAGTCTTTTCCTACTTATTTTTAGGTCTTTATATATTAAAGAGATCAGTTCCTCATCTGTAATATGAGTTCCAAGTATTTTTCCCAGGTTGTCATTCGTCCTTTTTTTAATAATTCAGATGTTTTCTATTTTATGTATACTTGAATTTCGCAACTATTTCTTGTGGGTTTTGCGTTTTAAAGAATAGCTCTAAGAGCCTTCCATGACCCTCCAAATGTTTCTTCCCATGTGTTCTTTCAAAATTTTTGTGATTTCATTTAATAAACATATGTTTGGTCCTTTTGAAATTTATTCTTGGTATGAGGTAGGACTTCAATTGTTTTCATTCTCCACTGATATGTATGAAGTTTCCCCCAAAGTTCTTACTGAATAGCATACACTGTCCCTATGGATTTTTGAGAGGCCATCTTCACCAGATCTAAGTCTTCCTATGTGTTTTGAGTATATTTCTAGGATTTCCACTCTATCTCATTATGCCTTCTGTTCAGGTACCAGCACCCCAAAATTTTAATTATTGAGACTTTATAGTATTATATCTGGTTGCATTAGTCCTTGCTTCTTTTCTTCTTCCCAGAGTTCTTTGGTGATGTTATTTAGCCAAGATCAACTTATTTTCGAGATCGATGTCTGTAGGTTTTAAAAAAGCATTCTTACTATCACATAAATTGATAATACGCTGATATCTTCCTTTTAATGTTATTTTTCAGAGAGCATGAGCAGGAAAGGGGTAGAAAGAGAGGGGGAAAGAGGATCCAAAGCAGGCTCTGTGCTGACAAGTGAGTCTGATGTGGGGCTCAAACTCACAAACCATGATAAGATCATGATCTGAGCCAACACTGGACACTCAACCAAATAAGTCACTCAGGCCCCCCAATAAACTCATATCTTGATAATGTTAAATATTCCCATCTATGAACAAGGTGTATCTTTTCATTTCTCCCAAATTTCTTTTATGTCCTTCAGTAATGCTTTATTTTTTCTTCAAATATGTCAAATGTTAACTTTATTTCTGGGTATTTTATTTCTGTTGTTCTTAAAACTGGCACTTTGTATTCCATTACATCTTCTAACTCAATATGTTATGCCCAGATTTTAATATCGCCCCCAAAAACCAGAGACCGCCAGGGAGACCGAGTGACGCATCCAAAAGTAAAGGGCTTTATTATGGGCTTAGGCTCGTGAGGCCTAAACTCGGGCTCACAGACTTTACTGAGTGGTGGATCCATGCTGAGAGCCCAAACAAAGGTGGGACAGGGCTTTTATGAGTTTGGGAAGGGGGTGTTACAGGAAATTGTGACATAGGTACAGTGATCCAATCATTATTATACAATATTACTGACAGCAGGTTTATCCAATTACAACATTTAGAGTGTTAACCAATTACAGAGTAGACCCAGGACCAAGACCCTCATAGTGTAACTAGCCTTAAGCAATAAGTGATAACCTATAGTTTCTATTTCTAGGCCTGCCCTTAGGAATGTTAAGGGTATTAAAAGGGTGCTCCCTCCTGCCTTGGGCAATGTGTGCCCTTCTACTATCTAATGATTAGAGTCAGTTTGGTTCACACCTGCCTCCTTACAATTACTATCTGATACACTATTATTAGCCCTGTTTTGCAGATGGGAAATTGAAACCCATTAACACATCTCAGTCTTTCCAGATGAGGCAAACTATTTTCTCCTGGAAATTTCCACTTTACATCCTGAAGAAGACACTGAAATAAACAATTCACATCTCTAGAGACACACTGCATAACAGACACCAAGAGTCTGCCTCACTGAATGCTCTCTTCAGAAGTTTCCTCTCTAAACCCATAGGAAAAAGTACCAGGAGCTTCCAATTCAAGACTGCACATAAGTCACAAAAGAAATCTCTTTTTTCCCCAAGTCTCTAAAAAGTCTCTGAAAGCTAAATAAAAGGAAATAAATCCTTCACAGAATGGTATGGATGGAAGCAGCAGGCCAGAGACCTTTATAAACTTCTGGAAAACAAAAAGCAAGTAGGACCACAGTGAGTGGTAAACCCAAGAGAAAACAGGCCTAAGGAGGCTACACTCCCACCTCTCTCCACAACAAAAGAGGTATTTGCCCCTAAGGAATTAATAAAAACTGGAAAATTACCTGTAAAGAAATTTAACCATCAATTAGAAGGACCAGAGCTCCTAATGTGGGTGTCTGCACTTACAAGAAACTAGATGCATCAGGAGACTACTAAAGAAAACAATTAAGGAAAAGAAGCAAAGAAGGGAAGATATCTAGCTTAATAGTTAAAAGCATAAGTTCTATTCAGTCAGAAAAAAACACCACCTGTCCATTAAATAAATGGAGTCACAAAGCTGAAGAAGACAATAACATAAATATATTATTTATCGGTACCAGTGTATGTGCTATGTCTATATTATTTAAAAAGAAAAACTTAAGAACTATTTCCCTACTCAGATTGAATTTGGAAGATTAAAGATTTTATTGGTGGCCTAAATAAAAAGTATAAGGAATACATCAAATTGAAAAATAAAGATGGAAAGAGAAATATATAATGATTAAATGAGAGATTAAGGAGACTTGATATGTAATAAATGGGCTTCACAATGAGACAACTACTACAGATAGAAGAGAGGGAAAAATTTAAATAAATAAAAGGTAATAATAAAAAATTCTCTCCAAACATAAAGACTTGAATTGAATCTATGGATTGAAAGTCACTGAGGTCCAAGCTGAAGAACTGAGGATAAAACACATGTAACTATGGATAAAAAGACTGTTACAAGCATTCAGACAGAAAGTACAAAAACAAAAAAAAAGGCACGAGTACATGCAAGAAATCAGAGTACATCATTTCATGGAACTAATGTGAACAGAATACTCAAGAAAATATCAACAAAAAGCCAAATGAACCAGAAGACACACATTAAGATGGAAGATGATGAAAAGGAAGTAACACTGGTCCTGACCAATGATACATATAATTAAATGTGAATGAATGACAAAAAATACTAAAACATCTATGCAAAAACTTAGGGTTTGAGGTGGGTAAGATGCTGATAAGTTTAAAAGAGTATCCAAAGGGGACTGAGAGAAAGAGGGTGAAAAAGTATTCTGAAGATCTTGTCTTAAGAGGAAGAGAAGTAGAAATGAGAATGCTGGTGGAAAAAACAGCACACCGGGGTGAAAGAAATTATTTGATTCTCTAATAATAAAGAAAATACATATCTTAATATAAGACTATGGAAAAGGAAGCTAGTCATTAATGGAAATAAAAGTATAGCAGATCTTCTAAAATTAAATGTATAGAAAGGTTTTGCTCGTTCTCATTTTAATCTCACTAGGCTATTACTTGACTTTTTTAAAGGAACTGACTATATTACATTTATAAACAAAGCTTTATATGTTCCAGGGATTTTCATTTACTGAGTTTGAACATGTATATGACTGTTTAAGGGAGTTTTAATGTTTAAGTAAACTGCAAAGGTTAAGGAAAATTGGTTTTCAAATGTTTAAATAAACAACCTAATAGCCAGGAACTTTGACATACTTTTCTATCATTTCTGTACTCTAAGGCCCTTCCGTAACATCAAAAAACTTGTACAGTCAGACAGAAGAAAGGTTTACCTTGGATTCCATTCCAAAGAGTTTAATTACTGAAATACCAAGAAAGCCCTGTACTAGCATGCCTCATGGTTAAGACAGATTAATTTCATAAATACAGCCTAAAGGCTAAACTCCAATACTGCATAAAATTTTCTGAGATTAAGTGATGTTCACATCAGACTTTGCTAATCACAATTTAATTTATTATCTTTGTGATACTGATAAGAGTATGATAGGGGAAAAATTATACTTTATGTTGAAAGAATATTTTAAGAACTAACCCGTATTCTAGATCATACATCCAAGGCTACAGAATAATACAAATATCACCTTTTTTGGCAAGATACATTTTTGGTATCATACATAACAGATTAATAAGGGAGAGATGCCTATGAAAAGTCACAGAGTATAAAACAGACCTGGGTTGAAATATAGGTATATATGACATTGGTTAACAGTTGATGCCACCTCTCTGTCCTTCCAGACTCATAAAAACTGAGGATCCCCAAATCAAAAATTTCTGTAGACAAAAGAACAGCAACGGAATTAAAAGCAGGGAATTGTGAAATAGCTTTATAGGCTTCCAGAGAAATTTCGTCATCAAAAGAAATTCTAAACCTAAATGAAAAATAAGAACCTAGAAGAAATATAATACCATGTTCCAAGCCATTGTTCCATAGTTGGGCTGCCGCAGGTATCTTCTAACTCACAGTATCATTTCCATTAAGGCAGAGAATTAATGAAGAAACCAGCCAATGAAGTGCATGAACTATTATTAGCCATATGATGCTATCAACCAAGAAGACACTACAAAATCAGTTAAAATATGTTCACCAAACCATCTGGTTTAACTAAAGTTACAAGTTTCTCTTCTCACTTAAAATCACCTTATTATAAGGTTAGGGCAAAAATCTGATTGAAAGACTTGGGCATCTACAAACTGATTTTAAAAGCACACAGTTCTAGGGGCACCTGGGTGGCTCACTCAATTGGGCATCCAACTCTTGATATCTGCTCTGCACATGGTCTCCCAGTTTTGTAGGGCCCCCATCAGGCACTGCATTGATGGCCCAAAGCCTGCTTGAAATCTTTCTCTCTGTTCCTCCCCTGCTCGTTCTCTTTCTCAAACATAAATAATAATAAACTTTAAAAAAATATATTAAAACACACAGTTCTAAAGATGTGGCTCATTTATGCATTATATCCTCTCTGTATTTCAAACTGTTATATCATACTTACCAGGCTATGTATCTGTCAATAACATAATATTAGAGAAGACTAAACTATATTATATGATAAACATTTCTAACCTTAAATGCCAAAGAACTAGAACACATATGACAATGAGTTAGTAATAACTGCCAGGTGTTTTAGAGGTCATTACTTTAAAGTAAATGTTTTTAAATATTTATTTATTTTTGAGAGACAGACACAGAGTGTGAGCAGTGGAGGGGCAGAGAAAGAGGGAGACACAGAACCTGAAGCAGGCTCTAGGCTCTGAGCTGTCTGCACAGAGCCCGACGCAGGGCTCAAACCCACAAGCCGTGAGATCATGACCTGAAGTGAAGTCAGATGCTCAACGACTGAGCCACCCAGGCACCCCATAGAGGTCATCAGGTTTAAAAGATCATGTTATTGTATGCATTAGTTCACTTTTATGCTCACTGAATAATACATATACATCACCATTGCTAAAAGTCTGTCAAAGAAAAAATTTCAGAACTAAGATGTCAGCTTAAAAGTGTCTTAAAAGGTATTAGTTAACAAAGAACAACCTTTAAGAGCTAAATGTTTCACTAAAGTCTTTCATTTTCAAGATCAATCACACCTGGGTTCAAAATTTTGCTCTACTATATATTACAAGAATGCCTATGTGTGACTTTTGAGTGATAATTTCTTCATCTGGAAAATGGGGAAAAATATTACCTATTTTATAGGCTTGATACACAAATAACTGACATACTGGACGTAACATGTTTGGCTTAATATACTGCATATAACAACTCCAAAATAAATTTTTCTTTCTTAATTAAAACACCTCTGCTTTTCCTTTTCTGCCTCATATTCTTCCTTATTATTTACAGAAGGGCTCTTCTAATGATGCTTAAGGACTATTGAATCCTAAGGACTGTAACAATCTCTAAATATTCTAGTTGAATTACTAGCAGGAAATAACTTCACTCTACAAATAAGAAATCATAAAATGAGACATCTGTGAGTCAGAGGTAGACAAGTTTGAACTACTGCTAAGAAGGAGAGTGGGTAACTCCCAAAAGTGCTAGAATGTAAGAAAAAGTATCCTTTCTTCCAACCAAGTCTAAAAATAAATGCTATTCCAAAACCTAAGGGACAGTCCTCTGAGTACTTCCTTCTAATGCAGATGGCAGCTGGCAGCACCAGGAACCTACGTTGCAGGTATGGTATAACTTCATACTCTATCAGTCACAGCGTCTCAAATAACACAATGCTGTTTTTCTAAGATGAATTTAAAACCTAGCTTAGAAGCTACTCAGAGAAAAAGAATAGCACACAATCTTTTTCCCCTTGCTCTGTATATGAGTGTGTATAAGTGGAAATTAACTAGAAGGAAAACAATAAGGACAGTTTGATTTAATGTGAGATTTTAAAGAAACGCATGACGACTCTTCTGTATATTTTCTTAATGATTATACTGTTTTTACTAAAACAACTCTAACACAGAGTCTACTATTTGGTTCTCCCAAGGTTACAGCTGCAACTCCTACCACCAACCCTTTCACCTCCAACACCCACACACACATTTTTTCTGCTAGGTATTTAGCTGGAACGCGGCTGTGAATGTTGTAAGGGCACTACGCTGCCGGTTTCCTCATGTCTTACTGCTGAATAGGTAAGAAACACTACATGAAATATGGCCTTACCCAGACCTCTCTGTTGCACTTACAAATAAAAATGAAGTAAGATCAAACTCCAAAGACCTATTTGGTCTGGGAGAGCCATGATGCTATTCAAATATGAAATATCATTATAAAAAGGATCAATGCCTTGTGGTGTATCATGGTTTCCTAAAACAAAGCAAACACTAGAGTTCAGTTTCTCAGGATGAAAATGCTAACACATAGGCTTGAAGAAAAGAAAAACTCAATCTGTCAGATTTGCTCTCAAATTTAACAATCTAAAGAAATTCCCAGAAAGTCCTGTTTGTCTAACAAGTAAACTGAGAATGACATTGCCAAATCTATTACAGCAAAGTCCTGATTGTTTCTTCCTTTGACTAATATCCCAAAATAACTTTTATAACTGTAATACCAAGTCAAACAGTTTCAACATAGACAAAATAAGTACTTTATTTCTTCTAATTGCTCATGACACACTGGCCATATTGTAAGGAATATTTGTAACATCAGTGTATCTTGGGAGAGAAATAGCTTACTCAAATAAAAAAGGACACATAAAATTATGGAAAGAATAGGGAAGTTGATGCAAAAAAGAACTTCATATGCTAATAATTCATTTTCATACTTTGAACATTAAATTTTTCAAAACTTAAAACATACTTGTTTATTATAACCACTGAGTGACAAATTTAATGTGGGTTATCAAGACTTCCTTATAATCAATCTCTTCTGTCATTTATCTCACGCTCATTTTTAAGTTTATTTATTTATTTTGAGATAGAGACACAGGGAAAGGGCAGAAAGAGAGGGAGATGGAATTCTAAGCAGGCTCTGCATGGTCAGCACAGAGCCCAACATGGGCTCAATCTCACAAACCATGAGCTCATGACCCGAGCTGAAATCAAGTCAGATGTCTGACTGACTGAGCCACCTAGGCACCCCTATCCTAGGCTTTAAAGATCAAATCTGTGGATAAAGAAATTCTTTAACTTCAGAGAGACTCTCTTTGAACATTAAACATAAAGACAAGGTCTGATGTAAATAATGGAACGTTCACCTACCCAAGTACACACAGGTAAAATTATTAAAAGATGTTTAATTGTTCAGGTGGGTGACAGTGATAATATGTAAAACAATTTTCTTCAAGAGATGTTTTAATAACTCCAAAAGCATGAATCTGCTAACCCTGTTTGGGGGGAAAAATGCCTTCTAAAATTTGTAGCAGAGTAAATAAACTAGTGGTCTGTGCCCACAAGCTGGGGGAGATCTTCACCAGTACCACCAAACTTTGAGAGCTGCTTAATGGGGAGGCATTTCCTAAAAATTTCAATTATGAAGTTACAACCAGAGATTCAAAACCAGTAAGGATTTGCAGGGGGTGGGGGAAGGGAATGATACAGATCAGAGAGAAGAGTAAGGATCAAACCCATGAAATAATTTGTATTTAGAGTCAAAATGTTTTATCCGCGTAAGGCAGCAAAAGCATCCATGCACGTGCATACACACAAACATTCCAAGAAAAAGAGGAAGAAAAATCTATTACATTCAAATTCAGATCAAATCTATTAGGTACAAATCAGATACAGGAAGGAGTGGTAGTTCATTCATTATGAGTCTCTACTTGAAGTTCCTGAAATGCTACTACAAAACCTGTCTAACACCTTCTCTTCCTGGTGTTCTAACAAGTCATTTAAAATGCATTTTAAAAGCTCAGGGCATGTTGTGGAATGAAGAGTGCTATGGACAACTAGAAACCTGCTCCTTTTGGCTCCAAATCTTCCCCCACAGAAAAAGTAGTCCTACCAGAAAAGAGATTAAAACAGAAAGAATGGGAAAGGGGTGTGGGGTGAAGGGAGTGGTTGGCGGGAGAAACAAAGGTGAGAGAGAGAGAGAGAGAGAGAGAGAGAGAGAGAGAGAGAGAGAGAGAGACGGACTGTGAATTCCATAATTACCTGAAGCTGTCTTCCCTTTCTCCCTCTTCACTGCCAGATACCTGAGTTAGAATTTCAGAATCCAACCAGAAGACACTATCATCTCCTGAAGTGTTACTCTCACTTTCAGTCTCCATCTTGTTTTCAAAAAATGTAAACCTCAAGGCATGGATAAAGACCACCACCAATGTTCAAGTTGTTCAGCTCTGTTTATGTACACTCAGCTGTGTGTGGCTGATACACAGTGATATGTGATCATGCCGGGCCACAGTCTATTACATGCTCGCTTAATTACAGTTGGGGTAAAGACAGGAAATCACACAGAGCACACTCACTGCCTCTGAGTGCTGCACCTGTGACACCAGAGTCCCTCCCATTGCCTCCGGCTCAGTGACCTACATAACCAAACGCAAAACCCATATGAAGGTGATTTTTCCCTAATTTAATAACTATTTTTCTCTTCTCAAAGGTTCCAGTTAAAAAATTTAAAATTGACATTTTCAAAGTGCTGGATGCTCTTATTTTGCTATTTCAGACTTAAGGAAGGTAAACAAAAAAGTAGAAAGGATAACACTATATGTAAATGTCTCCTGTGCCAACCACAATGAGGGGTACACTTGTAGACCTCACAGTTAAAAAGGACCGCAATTTAGAAACAATAAGCTTGCTGTGGGGACCTGGCCAACTTCATGCCTGCTAATATTACACCCATCTTCCTTGCCCTCAGTAATAACTGCCAGATACACCTTGCTCAGGTATCCAAAGCAGGACATAACAGGCAGGCTTATTCACGGCCTTCTAAAGAAAAATGAATAAATACCATAAGTTAAAAGACATTGACAATTACACCCAATAAAGGCATGCAACACTGTTACACCGCAGACACCCATGGCAGCAACAAAATGACTTGCTGGGAAATGAGTGAAAAAAGAAGCATCTGTAACACTGGCAACAACACAACTGTTACTTAGAAAACGGCCATGTTGGTACCAACCACTGACATGTCAGACATTCCTCTTTTGGCCCAGAAATTCTCTTTCTAGGAAATTACCTTATTTTCATAGGTGGAAGTAAGAAATGAACAGAAATATTCCTGGTAAGAAACTTTATAACAGCCAAATAGAATCGCAAAAACAATCTAACTTGCTCATTAACAGAAATTGGGATAACCAAATTATGGAGGACCCACAGAACGGAGTGCTATGCAGTTGGGTAAATGAGAAACACGAGGCAGCCCTATTGATCATGGTACAAAACAAACCCTAAGGCCCACTATTAAGGCAAAGAAGAAAGAGGTAAAGGTATAGAACAGTATATATGATTTGTTCCCATTCACATTCTAAAACAGGAAGGGCAAACACATGGCTGCACGCGTGCAGAATACGCAGAGAAGGACGGCGCCAGTGACAGCTACCATCTCCAAGGGAAAACATAGCTAGACAAGAAGAATGAGAGGGAGACAGGTTTTCACCATAACCTGTGCATATAACCCTTGCAAAATAATAACTAATTTTAATATAGCCCTTTATATCCCTCAGCAAACAACCCAATTTTTAAATATTATTTTAAGTCATTAGGCCTTTTTTTCCTCCTGAGCAGTTCTAACTCCTTTAAAGTACTTCATGAATCAAATTTATCTTTCCTTTTAATCATTTCTTTTGTTTTCATTACTGTCATTGACTTGCCTCACTTCCTCAAGCCCTTATAAACACGAAAACATGAACTGGAAGCAGTCTTCTTACACAGAATACTGAGGGCAGTCTGACCAACATACACTCACTCAGGAAATCTTCTCTAGTCATGCTGCCGCTGCAGAACCTCCCCAGGCGCCCTGCTGTGAGAGCCTTCTATCCCACTGTCAGAACTTCCACAGGCCTCGTAAGTTTTAAGTGTATTTATTTATCTCTAAGAGAGAGAGAGAGAATATGACAGGGGGAGGGGCAGAGGGAGGGAAAAAGAGAGAATGAGCAGGGGGAGGGGCATAGAGAGAGTAGGGCAGAGGATCTGAACCGACCGCAGAGAACCCAAAGTGGGCCTTGAATTCATGAAACTTGAGATCATGACCTGAGCTTAAGTCAGACACTTAACCGATTGAGCCACCCAGTGCCCCAGGCCTCAGAGTTTTGCCTCTGCTATCAGGAGTCTTAAAAAAAATGGTTTTAACTTCAAAATCAACATGTGTTCTGTTCCTTTAGGTAGCTAATGAAAATCTAGCAGAAACACAAGGTAGCAGGAGGCATGTGAGGAACACAGAGGAGTCAATCACTGGGGCTATCAGAAACTGAGGGGACTCCACGTTCCTGAAGACTACAATTGCTTTAACCCCTGTTTCCCCAGATCAGCTTAAAACCTGAAACCTGATCAGGCTTCACTTCCCCAACAAACTTTGGTAGGGCACAAGTCTCGGACCTAAACCACAGGAGTCCCCATCAATAGTTTAGAACAAGTTGATTCTTTACCTTCTACTGACCAAGACAGAAGGAAGACAAGGGAAATGGGAGTTGCTAGACCCACTGCAACTAGATGAAAAGCAATTCTAGCCACAGTTTAAGAGTCTGAAATTAGAATGTGTTTTTTTTTTCAAGAAAAAGATTTTTTTAAAGTGGCTTATTTTTCTAGCAGAAGTAAAGTAGTAATAATAACAGCAAACATATAATGAGTACTTCATGTTCCAAGCAATGTGCTACAGTCCTTAGAAAATTAATTATAATTAATTATGTAATTCTCACAGGTAGAAGCTATTCATAATCCTTATATTACAGATGAAGAAATTGAAGCTTAGGGTAATAATTTGTCCAGGGTTACTTAGTGTATAAGTCTACATTTAAAAAAACCTTTTTAAAATCTAACCACCAAGGGGTATCTCGGTGGCTCAGTCAGTTAAACATCCAACTCTTGGTTCTGGCTCAGGTCACAAGTTTGAGCCCTATTACCGGCTCCCTGCGGACAGTGCAGAGCCTGCTTGGATTCTCTCTCTCCTTCTCTCTGCCCCTCCCCTACTCGCTCTCTCTCTCTCTCTCTCTCTCTGTCTCAAAATAAAATAAACATAAATCAAATTAAATAAATCTAACCACCATGTAAAATGTCATTTTTATGGGAAGAATATGTGGTTTTCATTTTGGTCCACATTCAGCTCATTAGCCTCACTGGCTCTAATCTTGTAGTTTCTCGGTTTTTTTTTTCTTTCTTCTTCTTCTTCTTCTTCTTTTTTTTTTTTTTTTGAGGTGGGGGGGGGGAATACTGACCTGCATTCATATATACACAGCATCCCACACACATTCAGGTTGACTACTAATAAGAAGGTGCAGGTAAGAGATTACACAACCAAACAGCAGCAGAGCAGGAAGAGAACTGAGGTCCTGAAACTCTCATTTCAGTGCTCCTTTTTCCACTCTTTAGGCTAGAGTTGTTTTCATCAAATCTCTTCAAAACAGCACATGGCACATAGCCAGAAAGCTTTGTCCACAGAATGGTTCACAATTATGGCTCTAAATACAGTTATACCAAAAAGACTCTTCAGAAAAGCATGTATTCTCATTGTGAATAGCATGTCTAGGTATAATAGGTGTGTGTGTGTGTGTGTGTGTGTGTGTGTGTGTGTATGTATCAAGTAATTCTTTAGAAAGAAAAGTTAAGCAAGAATCTTCCTAAAACATTTTCAATGACTGAAGATTTTCTTACAAATATAAGAAGCACAATCCATAATACACAAATGTTATCCATCATTAATCATTCTTTTATTACGTATTCATCCTAAATTTCAGATTATTTATATAAGTACATTATTTTTCTAACCAACTGTAGGTGGTTTGTGAGTTTCCTACACTGAAATAATTAATTTCAAAAGAACAACTATTTTCTTACTTATTACAAAATACTCGTGTATTATGGATCACCTTACGGAGACATCTGCTTTAGTTTAAAATATACCTAAAGGGTAAACAATTATGAATGTGTTATTTTATTAAAATTTATTTAAGCAAAATAAATGTTTATAAATAAATTCATTTCATTAAAATAGCTAAAGAATACAATTAATTTAATATGATCCTCAATTGGTCACTTGAAACAAAACAGAAAAAGTTTATTTGCCTAGAAAATGGAACATATCATGTTAGAACAGATTTTGCCTCATTAGAAATAAATATTCAGAGATCTAACTATGAACAACTCTCCAAAAAAACCTAAATAAAATTTCAAGAAAAATAGATATCTTAACAATGTATCATCCCTATTACATGGATATATGCATTTAAAAGTATATGTTCTATTTCAAAAAGTTGTTATATGAAACTGGAAACAATTTTCAATAGAAATGTAAATCAAACAGACTTTGGTTCAAATCTCCACATGTCATTTATAAATAGTGTGGTTTGAAGTAAGTAGCTTAACTTGAGTCTCAGTTTGGTAATCTCTACCTTTAAAAGAGAGGACAAAAACATTATCATCACTCCTATTTGGGCAGGAACGAGAAACAACAAACACCCCAGAATAAACTATCAATTAGATGAAGAAGTTGAAATATAGAAATACTCTATTACCTAGTACACTAAACCTAGTTCCTTAATGTTTAAACATCTGAAACTAAATGATTAGTAGGAAACAAGAAGTCAAAGATTTACCTATAACAGGCTGCACATCTTAGAAAACATCGATTCATAAGAGAGATAAACAATAAACCTTCATGAGCTTGAAAATCCCACATGTTAGTACCAAATAACATAGTTTGTGGAGAACTAGACCATATCCTCTCCACCTACCCAGAGAAAACAGTTACTACTTGGCCAGTGTATCAAAATCTAAGCATCAAAGAACAATTAACAGTAAAAGATGCTAAAAATATCAACTATTTCCACAAACTAACAA
This sequence comes from Suricata suricatta, assembly GCF_006229205.1. Lineage (NCBI taxonomy): Eukaryota > Metazoa > Chordata > Mammalia > Carnivora > Herpestidae > Suricata > Suricata suricatta. The sequence continues at coordinate 85,091,410 of NC_043710.1, read as the reverse complement.
GGAGGGTTTTTTTTTTAATTATTTTAATGTTAACTTATTTTTGAGAGAGAGAGCGCGCATGTAAGTAGGGGAGGGGCAGAGAGAGAGAAAGACACAGAATCCAAAGCAGGCTCCAGGCTCTGAGCTGTCAGCACAGTCTGATATGGGTCTCCAACTCACGAACTGTGAGGTCATGATCTGAGCCAAAGTCGATGCTTAAGCAACTGACTCACCCAGGTGCTCCAAATTAACAAGTTCTTAAGTGAAAAAATGGAAAAGACAATTCATCATGCACTGGTTTTTCTGCCAGTATCAAACAACCAGCCAATGATTACCATCCACTCAGTTATTTTTCAAATATAAAATACAAAATAGATACCAGCACCAAAAGAAAATATTACTTTAGTACAGCAGTCTACTATTTTCAAAGCATTCTGACATATTTCAAAGCAAATGACAAAGAGAAATTAAGCCAAGGAAAGGGTGGAAATTTTATATTTAAAAACAGATTTTAGGGAACTTTTGGAAGAAAAAAGCATTGAGAATTCAATTCACTCTAATTTCTCCATAACTACACAGTCTAATATTAAAGAACTTAATAATATACAAAGGAGCAATGCATTCCATGAAATGAGTATACAACTAGAAAATATGGTCACAGCATTGTTTTAAAGCTACAGATGTTCCATCTTTAAAACAGCAACTTTCAATCCTTTTTCCTATTCCCAAACAGTTCAAAAATATGTGCACATCCATTAATAAAGCTGACTCATAATCTACTTAGAGATTTATTTTAACAACAATTTAAAAGCAAATTATCTTTGAGAGTGTCACGCTTGTTGAGCATTCAAACCATAAGTTGAAAATTATTTTAATTAGAACTGAATTTCATTGAAATTGGCAGCACAAAAGGGATGGGGAGGGAGGAAGAACTAGATGAAACTGTCTCTGGTCAGCTAAGGGCAAAATAAGAAGGAAAAAGGAGAATGGCAAAAAAGTAAACATATTAACTCCTTAAAAATTCACAGATGAAATCAACATAAATCATTAACCTGATTACCTAAGGATAACGTTCTAGAACTAACACCAAGGTGTCAGAATGCTGGACTGCACACAAACAAGCTGTGACTCAATATGGGAAGTAAGTCTCATGTTAACTGACATGCATTTTAGGCAGTCATTTCTGAATCTGGAACATTCACCCAAGTGAATATCCACTGTGACAGTAAAGAAAAATTTCACCAGTGGCTACTTTCTGCTGAAAAGAATGAAGGACCTGAGAAATATTTGCCAGGAAACATACAGAACTCGAAATAACTGTTAGCACTTATAAAAAATGTCAAAGATTCAACTATTTTCAAGGTTAGGAGAAATCTTAAAGACCACCTAATCTGATATTTAGTAAACTAAACTCTAGAAATTCATGCTTCCTTTTCCTCCCTTACAATTGTATAGTAAAATTTCACACAGTGTATCATTTTAATTCTGATATGCACAAAAACCTAGTTGTGTGATCAAGAAAACAACACTGTTTACATATGAGGAAACTGAGGCTTGCCCAAGGTCACATAATTTATAAATGGTATTTATCTCTTAGGTTTTTTGTGTAGGAACAGCTAAAGTGTCTCCTGCACTAAAATATTTTCCAAGTATTTCCCAGTCCAAAGCATTTTCCTTTCTGCTGTCCCATGATATTTTCAAAAACACTTTCAAATTACAAGAGAACTTTTTAAAATATAAGAGAGGGGCGCCTGGGTGGCTCAGTCGGTTGGGCGTCCAGCTTCGGCTCTGGTCATGATCTCACAATTGTAGGTCCCAGCCCCACGTCGGGCTCTGTGCTGACAGCTAGCTCAGAGCCTGGAGCCTGCTTCCGATTCTGTGTCTTCTTCTCTTTCTGACCCTCCCCTGCTCGCACTCTTTCTCTCTGTCTCTCAAAAATAAATTTTAAAAAATAAAATAAAATAAAAGAGAAACAGGCAAAGAAAGAGTAAGTGATTTGCCGAAGGACGGAGGTAGGAGTCTGACTCCAAAGATTATCACTACATTGTTCCCCAGAATGATCACTAAATATGATATCTTCTGCTATAACACATTTCTGTAACATGAATTAGATCATAGCCAGATTATATGTAACAATTTTTTCCCACACATTAATGTTTTCAGTCAGGTACACTGAGTTTAACAGGAAATTCACTACCACATGGTGGATGCAATAAAATGCACTGTGCAGAATGCCCATGTCCATTCACACCACTCTGCTGCTAGTTCAACTTAGTCCTATGCTACATCTGGTAGGGCTTTTGCATGGTACTTCCTCATGTGTGCATACTTTGCCCTCATTTCTGTAATTCAGCAGCCTCAACACTTCATTTCCATCACTTCCTCAACACTTCCCTTTCCATCAAGTAACCATCACCTTTTTCTAAAGATAAAATTCCTATACTTACTGTAGTATTTCTTTACTTATATGCAATTTGACATTATCTTTTCAACTATGCTTTTATTATTAGAATTGTTGTTGCTTTTATTAGTGTTCTGGATACAAAGCTGTATAGATTTTGAATGATTTGTATAACTCTATTTTTACCAAACCTTTTTAGTGCATGATTTGTAAAACTATGGAATTCTTCAGAAACACATACATTACAGCAAAAATTGTATAAAAATATTTTAAAGTCAATATCATCATTTACTGTATACTCCTCTATGGCCAGTAAGATCTTTCAAGTCTTACTACGTAATAAAATTGCTGCCATCAAAAAAAAAAAATACTGAACATCTATCATAACAGAACACCTAGCTATTCCCAATGCATCGCAATGCCTTCTATGCAAACCAAAAGTCAGGAGTTCCTCAGAATGATGTAAGAGAACTACACACACATACTATGGATGGCTCCTACACTTGACTGGATATCAGAATAACCTGAGTTGCTTAAAAATATACAGGTTCCCCCACCCCCATATAGACCCACTGGATTTCCAAAGAGCAGATCCTGGAATCTGCACTCACAGAAATCCTTCAGGTGCTTCTATATATCTGATAGCCCAATTGCTTATGATCAGGTATTTACAAAAAGAAAGAAACAAGCACAAAAATTACACACCCCCTAAGAGCACATGGATGGCTCAGTAGATTGAGCTCAGGTCATGATCTCCCAGTTTGTGAGTTCTGGCCCCATATCAGGCTTGCTGCTCTCAGTGCAGAGCTGGGATCCTGTCTCCCTCTCTCTCTCTGTCCCTCTCCTGCTTGCACTGTCTCTCTCAAAAATAAATAAACATTTAAAAAACATTACACACCCCCAAAATGATATGCTTTTACTTTCTGAAATTATAAATAATTCAAGCAAAAGAAATATCATCCCTAAATGAAAACTGTATAAACAGCCATTTTTAATCCTATAACTTGGAATTAATTCAAACTGATCGATTCAAATACACAAGGTTGTTCATGAGTTGTGATTACGAAAAGACTGAATGAGTGGTACTAATAAGGCAACCACCAACTACACCCCCTCACTGGCTGCCTCATATGCAAATTGGGCCCTCGCTGTGGGAAATGGAAGCAAAAATCATAGGGTTAATAACATGTAACAAGTTTTATTTTCTTGGCACAGAGCTCCAACAATCTCTAGGGAAAAAAGTTACCACCTCTGACTCCTTTATTTTGAAATTCCTGAATCTACTGGGGCAAATTATTCTTAGTAAGACTGTACTAACAACATTTATATTATTACTAACCATTACCTTAATTTATACTTATTTCTCTGTTAACATTTCTTAAATGCTTGCATGAATCTACCTCAATTGGTATAGCTAGAATAGAAGACCACATAGTTAGTACAACTGTAAACACTCTAGATGATAAGTAGAGCAAGGCATGCTTGTACAGAATGCTCTAGGAAAGTTCCTATCATGCCATATACTTAAATTTATGCTCTGAAACATCTGTGACCAAGAATACTTACACAAAAGCAACAAAGTTGTAATTTGGAGGCTAAAATAATTGTTCATTTTATAAATAAAGATACCTTATTTATACTACCAAACTACCAAACATGATCAACTTGGATTTCAAATTATATTTTTATTTGATCTTTACCTAGTTGTTCCCCAAAATACGTATGTCTTATTTTATTTTACAAACTCTATCAAAAGTTTATATTTTGTAATAGTACATTTCAAATAAAATATACTACACCTAAAGAATCCATAAATTTTCATTTGTCTAAGCCTCAAGTGTTTTGACTCACTTGATAGTTCTGCTATTTGAAATTTAAATGATGAAAACTGAGACACAGGGTAATCAAGAGATGCCCCTCAGGCACTAACATGCTGTTATGCTCAATGAAATTCACATTTCACTGAAAATGGACAAAATCACTGCTTCAGTTAAACCAGAAAAATACCCCAGGAGGTATTTTATCTGTCACAAAGGATGTGGTTTACCACCTACAGCACCTCAGTTTTAATCTTGCATTTGTCAGAGCTACTCGCCAAAGGCAAATGACAGTATCTAATTTTCTGAAATTTCTTGCAACTGGCAGATGCTGTAACAACAATGGAGAAAAGCAACTGATGCAAGAGTCCAAAGTGTGTCCTTAAAACACACATACAACCCTGACTAAATAACGTATTGCAGGACATGTCAAAAATAAAGTGCCCTATCTCAGCTGCATTAAATGGATTCTACATTATTAAAACATAAATATTAGACTAAAACTCCCAAAAATGTTCCCTTCTCTTGAATTAAATTTTTGTGTTGCAGGTAACATTTTTTTAATACTATAACATTTTCATAATGCTACATAAGTCATTTACAAACATATTCATTTCAAATAGAGTGCCCCGTAATAGCCAAAATATCAAAGCTTGCAGAAAGACACTATAGGGATGTTAAATTGAGGTGGTAAATGAGGACAGGAAGAGACAGAGTTTGGCGGGGGGTGGGAGGCCGTTAAATGATGTTTTTTTAATAAAAATTATAAAAATCTCTCTCTTATTTATCTTGTCCATGCTTATTACTCAATAAGCAATTAAAAAAAAAAACTATGGTAGTACTCTTCCCTGGAACCCATAACCACAGGCTAACCATGAGAAAAAAGTCAGATAACAAATTGAGTGAGGGACATTATATAAAATAATCTACCAGTACTAATCAAAACTGTCAAGGTCATCAAAACTATAGGTAGTCTGAGAAATTGTCACAACCAAGAATTGCCTAAGGAGAAATGATGACTAAAGGTAATCTGGTATCCTGAACAGGGCGGGGGAGAACATTAGGTAGAAACTAAAGATTCAAATAAAGTATGGACCACAGATAATAATTATATATCAATATGGTTCATTACATGTAACAAATGTACCATACTAATGTTAAGATGTTAACAAAAGGAGAAACTGTATTATGTGTAACTTTTCGGTAAATCTAACACTGTTCTAAAAAACTTTAAGAATTCTGCTGTGATAGAAAACATAACAGGATTAAACATAAAAGAAATGTATTGGCTTATATAACTGAAAATACCTAAGGATTGGTCTCACTTTATGCACCGAAAGACTGAGAGGGTTCAAATGTTTTCAGGAAAAGTATTTTCACTTGTTGACTCAGACCTGCTCTCCAGATGTTGGCTATAATATTAGGCTTCAGATACAGTTTTGCTACATTTGTTTTGAAAATACAGATTTGTTCCAAAGTGATTGATACATTTTGAAACAACTTGAACATAGCATGAATTTTGCATTTGTTCATGCATGATTTCATCTGCTAAAAGGACTAGGTCAGGAGTTAGCAACCTTTTTCTGTAAAGGTCCAGATAATACTTTAGGCTTTGTGAACCATATGTTCTCTGTCATAGTTCCCCTCTGTGGAAGGAAAGCAGCCACAAGCACCAGAAAAGGACACTGATATCTTCAATAAAATTCTATTTGCCAAAACTGCCAGGGCCTTACTTGGCTTATCAGCCAGGGTCAGGGTTAGGTGAGGGCAGAAGACTGTGCTCAGCAGAACCACGCTGTTTAGGAACACAGACAACACATCTGACCAGGAGGGCATGCCACACCTATCCACATGCAGTATTGTTACTTTCCAACCAATTACTGATCAGCCTCCTCCCAGCACTTCAGAGCTCCCAAACTGCAGCCCTTCTAATCATACAGTAGCCACTGTCCTCCTGCACACCCTTTTCTGGTGGCCACCACAGATTCAGTTTAACTGAGCTATCTTTATATCTTAGATTATTTACCTACACTGTGTCCAAGAGTGTACTTGTGACATCTGGTCAGGGCTTGACTCATTAATTTTAACCTTGCAACAGGAAGGTAGAATCCCTATTTGATACCTAAGTAACTAAGACTGGGGTGAGCATTCCCAAAAACTCAAGGGCTATTATTAAAAAAATAATAAATTTTAAAAAAAACACTTGAGAAAGGAAAACAAGTACAATAGCTACAGAATAGCACAGCTTAATATGTGATTAATTTATGCAAACTCAATAATACTTATGTAGCACTGGATAGGATTTCAAAGAGTTTAAAGACATGCATTTTTAATAAAACAAGCTTCCAAAAACAAGAACTCAGTGTAGGTCACCTGGTACTCAACTGAAAGCAAATCTATTTCATGGCTGAAAAAAAAAACGATGATGAATTTAGTGAAGATAGTATGCTTTTATTCTGTTCTTTATAGTAAATTTAAAGAGTTTTCAAGGGTACTTTTAACCAAGTATTATTTTCACCTTGTGCACTGACTTCAAAACTAACCTACAGATTGAGTGCAGCTCATGGATATTGAAGTAAACAATCAAAGGTTTCCAAAGTATATATTCTCAGAGTTTATAAATCCAACTGTAATAGTTCCTCTCATCAAGACAATATATTGATTTTAAATGTCAATAAGCAGGGCATCTGGCTCAGTAAGTTGAGCATCCAACTTTGGCTCAGGTCATGATCTCAAAGTTTGTGGGTTCGAGCCTTGAGTTGGGCTCCATCCTGACAGCTCAGAGTCTGGAGCCTACTTCAGATTCTGTGTGTGTGTGTGTGTGTGTGTGTGTGTGTGTGTGTGTGTGTGTGTCTCTCTCTCTCTCTCTCTCTCTCTCTCTCTCTCTCTCCCCCTCCCCCACCCATGCTCTGTCTCTCTCTCAAAAATAAACATTAAAAAAATAAATAAAATAAAGATTTCCTGTCTTTATGAACTCCACTCAAGTCTTATCTATACATTACTTCCCCAAACTCACCAATTTTTTTCACATTGTTATGCCTTTGTAATATTTAGCCCCTCTCCTTTGAATAGCCTTTCACCCATTTGCTTGGTAAACAAGGATTCATCCTTCAAGACTCAACATAAGCAACACTCCTGTCTCAAGTCCTTCTCCCCACTGATTATCACTGTTTTATTCTGGTTAATGATAATGTTTCCAGTGTTTGCTCAGTAATCATGATGCTTTTGGAAACAGACATACATACATACACATACAGACTTTATCAGGTTAAAGCAACAGCCATCTATTCCTTTTATAAAGATTGGATGTTGAATTTTAACAAATGGTTTTTCAAAATGAGATTTTCATTTGACTTACTTATATGGTGACTTACAAGAGGAAGGATCTTTGCTTTTAACGGTGGAGGGAGGAGATAATCACATCTTAATCATGGTAAATTTTTCTTTAATGAGTTTTGGATTCTACTAATATTTTAAATATTAGTTTTTACACTGGTAGGCATTTGTGAAACTCATCAATTCTTTGTGCAATCTTTGCCAAGTTTGCTAGGATCTTTTAAAATTTTTGAAACTCCCTCTTCCTTTTCTCTTCTCTGCCAGCATTCTATCCAAACAGCCCTGGTATTACCCCTTTCGTAAAGGTGTGGTAGGGTTGCTCTCCAGTATCATCCAAGTATGCTGGCTTAGGGGTGGCAAGTTTTTCTCTTTCTTCTGTAATTGCTCTGCTTCAATCTTCTCTCTTCCAGAGTCAGCTTGGTAATTACTACTTTCCTAGAAATATCATCCAATTCATTCAGTTTCTTGTATGTATTTCATCAGAGCTGAACAAATCTTACAGTTCTTTACATTTTTTATGTGCCCACGCCCCTTTCCAAATGAAGCTTAACAGATTCGTTATATCATTGTGTTCTAAATAAAACAGCTCTTTAATTTCTCTAATTAGATCTATCACCTACTGAACATGTCACTTAACTTCTCAGTGCCTTATAGTTCAAGAATAGCAGCTCCTGTTTCATAAGACCAGTGTGAGAACTAAATGAGCTAACCCATGTAAAGTGCTTACAACACATCCTAGCATTCAGGGCACTCTATAAATTTCTGCTCTCATCTCTGAATTCCTAGCAATTGCTACTATAACAAATCACTGAAGGTTTAGTGACTTAAAAGAACACAAATTGGGGCGCCTGGGTGGCTCATCGGCTAAGCCTCCGAATTCGGCTCAGGTCAGATCTCACATTTGTGGGTTCGAGCCCCGCATCAGGCTCTGTGCTGACAGCTAGCTCAGAGCCTGGAGCCTGCTTCTGGTTCTGTGTCTCCTTCTCTCTCTGCCCCTCCCCCTCTCATGCTCTGTCTCTCTCTGTATCAAAAGTAAATAAAAACATTAAAAAAATTTTTAAAAAAAAGAACAAATTTATCTGATAGTTCTGGAAGTCAGAAGTCCAAAATCAGTCTCACTAAACTGAAGTCAAAATGTTGGCAGAGCTGGTCCCTTGAGGAGTGAGGAGAATGTTTCTTGCCTTTTGCAGTTTCTAGAAGCCATCTGTATTCCTTGGCTCATAGCCTTTCCAAAGATCACTCTAACCTCCTGCTTCTATCACATCTACGACTCACTCGGATACTGCTGCTTCTCTCTTATAAGAACCCCTGAGAATATCTTGGCCCCACCTAGATAATCAAGATGATCTCCCCATGTTAAGTAAGATCCTTAACTTAATCACATCTGCAAAGTCCCTTTTGCCACATGTAGTAATCTGGTACAGGTTTCAAAGACATATCCATGTCCTAGTCCCTAGAATTTGTGAATGTTACTTTACTTGAAAAAAGAATCTCTGCAGATTATGATAAAGGGTCTTGAAATAAGAAAATAACCCAATAACCCTGATGGGGCACCTGGGTGGCTCAGTCAGAGTGTCTGACTCTTCATTTGGCTTTAGTCATAATCTTGCAGTTTGTGGGTTTGAGCCCCACACTGGGCTCTGCACTGGTAGCAGAGATCCTATTTGGGATTCTTTCCCCCTCTCTCCCTGCCTCTCCCCCTCTTGCTTGCATCTGCACACTCTCTCTCAAAATAAATGAACATTTTAAAAAAAGGAAAAAGAAAATAACCCTAGCTTATCCCTAAATGCCACCACAAGTATTCTTTGGAGAGGGAGACAGAGGGAGATTAGACACACAATAAAGAAAAAAGTGATGGGAAGACAGAGGCAGAAGCAAGAAAAGATGAAGAACCAATCCTTCCCCAGGCCCTCTGGAGAGAGCACAGCTCTGCCAGCACCTTGATATCTGAGAGAATAAATTTCTGTTAGATCAATCACCCAGTTTGTGGTTATTTGTGGCAGCAGCCACAGTAAACTAAACACACCATGTAAAGTAACACATTTACAGGACATATCTGAGAGGCCAATGTTTAGCCTTTATTAAAACTCCTTCTTTTGCTGTCTTTGAATATATTTTTGGTATTTTCCCTCTCCTTCAGGTAGGTAGATAATTCATTTACTCTAATTATTTCTTGTTTATTAATATGGATATTTAAGACAAATAATCCTCCTATATATGTAGTTTTAGCTAAACCCCATCAGTTCTAATATATTTTGTTTTCACTATCCTTTTCTTCCTTTTTATCCTTCCTCTTTGATCAAAAAATTATTTGGAATTGTTAATTTACAAGTAACAGTGGTTTTTTTGTGTTTTATATGGTTTTAATTGTTAATTGTTTACTGTGATCAAAGAATACTAGTCAATTATTTATATTTGGGGGAACTTCTTGAGGGTTTTTAAATGATTCAGTGTATGATCAGTTTTTCTAATGTTCTAAGATAACTTGAAATGAAAGTGTATTCTGTTTTCACAGTACAAAGTTCAATATACTTCCATTAGATTTACCTTATGGTAGCTGGACTTTCCTAAACTCCTATTTCTTTGTCCACTGCTATCTCCAGTATGTTTCCATTATTCCTTAATTCATAGTTTTGGCTTTACATTTATTAACGTTCCTATTATACCAAAACCTGTATTATACTCATCCTTTCTTGCTAGCAATTGTTTCAAGTAATTCAGAAAATTTTCTTCTCTGCTCTGAAAACAAAGCTGCCATGAGAAAGGGACACTTACCATACTTAAGGTCAATCAACACAATGGTATAACCAGTGGTACAAGACAGGTTATCCTTAAAGTCATGTTATACCAAGCGTTACACTGTGCCCAAATCTAACTTTGCATGAGCAGAAAGAAAATATTAAATATTAAATCTATTAACATTTTTAAAATTCAGTAAAAAAGACATCTCCATGGCACCGGGGTGGCTCAGTCAGTTGAACATCCAACTCTTGATTTCTGCTCATATCATAATCATATGGTTGGTGAGATCAAGCCCTGCATAAAGCTCCATGCTGTCAGTGTGGAGCCTGTTTGGGACTCTCTCTCTGTCTCTCTCTCTCTCTCTCTCTCTCTCTGTCTCTCTTACTCTCTCTCTGTCCCTCCCCAGCTCATGTTCTCTCTCTCAAAATAAATAAACTTCAAAAAACGACCTCTCTTTCTATGAGCATTTCTAAAGCTACCTTCTTTTATAACCTGTACAAATATGCTCTGCAATTTATATATTGTGAATCATGTAACCGTTGCTTCTGAGATACTATCTTCACTAGAAATATAATACTCAAAAACAAAGAAAAAGTTCGAGAATCTCAGAAGTGGTTCCCTATACTTTTAATGCACTCCATTCTCCATCTCAACCACACACACACACACACACACACACACACACACACACACATTCCTCTACACACCTGGCAGAATTCTATTTGGCAAAATTCTATTTGTTCTAAATAAACATAAATGGTGATAGCAAAACTATAAAAGGTGGCAAGACAGGTAAAATAGAAAGGGGAAGGATACATACATACCAAAGCCAAGACAGGGTGAGAGAAAAAGGGCTCAAAGAAAAGTTTCTGAAGGCATGCATCTGAAGCATGTGAAGGAGGAACCCTTCACCTAATGCCAAGTAACAAAAACTATTCAGGAGTACAACTCCTAGCTAATTTAAAGGTAAGACCTAATAATAACACAAGGTGGATACTGTTCCAGGAGGCAGACTCTCTCTCTCTTTCTCTCTCTCTCCCTGTCTCTGTCTCTCAATACATACATACATACATACATATATACATACATACAGCATCCAGAATGTTTACTGGAAAGTGCTAGTGGGATCAACATCTGTAGCAAGGAAAAGGAGCCCAAATTAAAAGGGAGAGGTTAGGAAAGAGAGGCTAGGCTGACTTTCACTGAAGACCCAATGAAAGCTGCAGCCAACCCCCTTGGGAGCTCTAATGTGGCCCTTCAGAACTGAGGACGGGCAACAGGGACAGCTCTTTATACCCAGTGCCAACCAATCTTTGGGCCACACTGGTAAGCACTACTGAAATTCACAAACACATACAAACCAAATTTCAAACTCAGATAATGCTCCTAAGAATCTGATAACTGGATTTTAAATTTTCTTTTCAGGAGCGCCTGGGTGGCTCAGTTGGTTAAGCATCCAATTCTTGATTTCAGCTCAAGTCATTATCTCACAGTTCCTGAGTTAAAGCCCCACATCAGACTCCATGCTGTCAGTGTAGAGTCTGTTCAGGATTCTCCCTCTTTCCCTCTCTCTCTGCCCCTCCCCTGCTGGTGTGCTCATTCTCTGTCTCTCTCCCTCCCTCTCTCCCCACATCCTTCTCTCTTTCTCAAAATAAATAAACCGCAAAAATAAAATAAAACAAAAATAAAAATTATTTTCACCTTTTAATTGGGGCATTGTTTCAAACAGAAATGCTTTATTTTGGGGCTCCTGGGTGGCTCAGTCAGTTAAACATCCAACTTTGGCTCAGATCACGATCTCAAAGTTCATGGGGAACCCAGCCCTCAGGCTCTGAGTTGACAGCTTGGAGCCTGGAGCCTGATTTAGATTCTGTGTCTGTCTGTCTGTCTGTCTGTCTGTCTCTCTCTCTCTCTCTCTCTCTCCCCCCCCCCCGCCCTCACTCATGCTCTGTCTCTATCCTTCAAATATAAATATTTTTTAAAAACTTTTTAAAAAGAAATGCTTTATTTTCATAGCTGTATATTTTCATACCAGAAATAAATATAAACCTGAGTTACATTTGTACAGAGATCTACATATAAAGTTGTTTTATCATACTTTATCCACAATGATCAGCTAGTTGTTATTAATCATCAACTATAAAACTGGTTAAAGTTTTACAAACAAAGCCTATCTTTTCTTTCTACTCTTAATTGTTTTATTGAGTACAAACTGAGACACCGTTCCTGAAAATGTTCTAATATTCCTGTCCTCCAAATGGTAAATAAGAAAGCTTAAACCTATTTTCCAGCTCCATGTTTCTGAGGTCTGTTATGCAATCTAAGCTCTACTTATGAAGCACAAAAGAGTAGAGAATTAAAGTCTCACACACCAACAGAGATCATGTTCTTAGGCAATTTCTCAAACATTTAGTCTCTTCTTTTGGCCCAGAAATTCAATTTCTCCAGTAATTTTCAAACTTTTCTAATATTTTGATAGATAATTTCAATAACAGTAACATATTATTTATAAATTACTAAGACTTGTCCCAAATTCTCTCAGGCCAGGCCACAACTTTATTTTTCTGCAACATAACTAATAATATTCTGTCTCCCAAAGGGAAAAAGAAAGATGAGAGATATGCTCCTACTTACAAACAAAAATATTACTATTCACATTAAGTACCCATCCGCACACATACAACGCTCATTCTGAATCTCACAAAATTTAGTCTGCCACAAACACAGGGATGCATAACCACTTTGTCATGAAAAATCCAACCCTAACAATCCCATTTCCAAACATAGCTCTTGATCCTAATGCCTATGGACAAACAGTAAAAAGGAATTGTACTCTGAGTAAATGGGTGGTGCCTGGGTGGCTCAGTCGGTTAAGTGTCCAGCTTTGGCTCACAGTTCATTGGTTCAAGCCTCGTGTGGGGCTCTGTGCTAACAGCTAGCTCAGAACCTGGGGCCGGCTTTAAATTCTGTGTCTCCCTCTCTCTCTGACCCTCCCCTGCTCGTGCTGTCTCTGTCTCTCAAAAATAAATAAAAAACATTTTTTAAAAATTTTATACTCTGGGCAAATGAGGTTTTTGAAACTACAGCACTTGCATAAATTGCTTAAGAAAACTAGATCAGGCAGAGCAGATGATTTCACGGTAAATATATTTTTATTTTAACTGGAACATTCCCTAGAATAAATTAGCTTTTTTAAAACCAGAGTTATCATTAACTGATAATGTGGCTTAACCCTCTTTAAAATATTTATTCACCAGGTGGGTGGGTCTAGGAAAGCACAGGGTAAACAAAATACAGAAAAAAAGGTAAAAATGCAGAAGATCAATTTTAGGGCAACAGAAAGGCTCTGTATATGGCACAGGGTAGAAATAAAAGAGAATGGTGGGTAGGACTCCTAATAAAGATATGTGAATAAGCTCTGGGAGTGAGAGGAAACACAAAAAAAGTTATTTTAGCCTTGGTGCAACAATAACAACAGAAAACAAAAGGTCACCTTTCTCTTCTGGAGAAAACAAACAAAAAGGTTAGTTTTATCAGGAGGCTGTTAAATCAGCTAGCCAAATAGGAAAGCCTAAATGTTACTCTTAGTACTTTTTGCTTATGAGCAGAGTCATGTAGCTTGTGCCCAATAATGGGTTAAAACTGAGTGTTAGGGTAGAATTCTGGACTATCCCTTTCAAAAGCAACACAGACAAGAACAGGTATAGAGAAAAGCTCCAGTGAAGTTACTCCCTAGTCCAAACAAGGCTCCTGCAAGTATTCAATTAAAATGAATTTGTGAACTGGGGTTAATAATTAACCACCACCATCACCCCCACTAAGTCTTTCATACCCAACTCTTTTGTTTTTAATGCAGAAAGCACAAATGCTATCAAATTTCTCCAATAGCTGCATACTTTTTAATAATCAGTATACTTATAATCGATCCTTGAATAACACAGGTTTGAAATGCATGGATCCACCTACATGTGGATCTTTTTTCAATAAATGCAGGACAGTTTCATAAATGTATTTTTTCTTCCTTATGATATTAAGATTTTCTTTTCTGTAGCTTACTAATACAGGATATAATACATGTGTATTAGTTAAGTTTTATTAGAAATGGAGATGGCAAGATGGCAGAGAAGTAGAGAACACCGTTACCTCTACAGGCTGGCAGCCATCAAACTGAGAGGAATTAAAAGCCACAACTTTCTGATCTCCAGGAGTGGAGGTGCACGCACTGATCCTTTGATATCAGCCTCACCGATGCCTGAGTGAGAACTGGAACCAGAGACTCTGAAGGAGGGAGCACTGGCCCAAATCAAGAGCTGGGAAAGAGAGTGCCCAGACACTTAGCCCCGAGCCCGTCGAGAGCCATGTGTCCAGAGGCTGCACAGCACCATGCAGGGCCACGCGCATGCAGGGCAGCCGAGCATATTGGCACAGAATTTTGGAGAGCTGCACACAAACCGGCTGTGAAGGGCTGCGCAGGCCATGCAAAACTCCTCACGCGCACCTGCTTGCAGGGCGGTACAGAGCAGAGGGGAAGAGGAGAGGCTGAAACCAGACCTTAGCCCAGAGCGGAGAGACAAACTTTCCATTAGGAGCCACTGAGGCAAGGGAGAGAAATCCGTCCCCTTCAGCAGGCTTGTTCTCCCATGGGTCCCGCAGCCCGCTGACCTCAGGTGGAGCCACGGAAGGGCAGGCTCTCTGGCTCCCCTGCGCAGTCCTGGCCAGAAAGCCGCCAGGCTGCCCCGCTGCGGAGGTTATTTTAATGGTGGCGGAGGCATTAAAGTGCGTGGACTAGGAGTTGAGGCCTGGCGGGACTTAGAAAACCAAAACAATTTGACCCATCCATAGCACGGGGAGGTTGGACTCGAGACAGTGGCTGGCAATGCATGGCCTGAGAGGGGCCTGCGGCACCCCCATTCTTCTCCCTGCATCCACTAAGGCGGGGCCTCGGAGACCAGCTCCTGAGGTCCCACCTACCTACATCAAACAACCCCCATCCGAGCTGGAGAGCTGGATTCTTCTTTGCCTGCTATTTTTACTTTTTTCAAGTGTTTTTCTTCTATTACATCTACTTGTTAATTTTTATAATTTTTGGCTTGTTTTCTCTTTTCTCTTTTCCTATTTCCTCCTTTTCTCCCTTTCCACCCTGGAGTCTGGGAAAGACAAACATTTATGCATTGCTGTGATTAGATCAACTCTTACCATCCAGATATTTTTCCCTCTTCTCATGCGTATTTCTCCCCTCCACAATTTTTATGCTCTAAGACTGTCTTTTAACTGTGGCTGTCTCTGTCCCCCCCAGCTTTTTTTTCCTCCTTTCCTGTCATCTCTTTTCTTTCCTACTCCTTTTTTTTCCCTGTCCCATTTGGTTTGCTTGTTTACTTGATCTGTCAGTGCGTTTGTGTGCTTGTGTTCCCTGTGTGTCTGTCTGTCTGTTCTCCGTTTCAGGGCTACCTCAAGAAACAAACCAAAGCACACACAATGGAAAGTCCCAAATATCACTGAGGAAGGAAATATATTAATTACAGGCATAACAAGAAAAACCCAGAGACACCATTAAAAGGACATCTCCTGAAATGACAGGCCCTGGACAGTCAAAGAGCCTCCTATAACAGAGCAATACTAACAGATGCAGAGGGCATACCAATCTTTTAAAACTGAAAAGAGACTGAAAACTAGCCAAAATGATGAAACGAAAGAACTCTCCTCTAAAGAAATTCCAGGAAGAAATAAAAGCCACAGAACTACTAAAAACAGACTTAAACAACATAACCAAACAAGAATTTGGAACAATTGCCATAAAATTAATCTATGAGCTTGAAAAAACCATCAGAGAAAACTACTGATACACAGACTGGGGACCTTAAAAGGCTGTAAATGAGGTGAATAATAAGATGGAGGCAGCCACTGCACGGACTGAAGAAGCATAGAGAAGAATAGGTGAATTAGAAGACACAGTTATAGCAAAAGAGGGAGCCGAAAAAAGAGAGAGAAATTGATACAGGAGCACAAAATGAGAATTAGAGACCTAAGTGATACAATCAAATGAAACAACATCCTTATCATAGGGATTCCTGAAGAGGAAGCAAGAGAGAAAGGTCCTGAAGCAGTGCTTAATCAAATTATTGACTAAAATTTCTCCAATCTGAGGAAAGAAAAAGACATTGAAATTCAAGGGGCATATTCAACTACCCTAAGACATAACCTGAACTGACCGTCAGCAGGACATATCATAGTGAAACTGGAAAAATGTAAGGATAAAGCGAGAATTCGGAAAGCAGCGAGGGAGAAAAGGGCCCTCACGTACAAAGAGAAACCTATCAGAGTGGTTACAGAGCTATCTAATGAAACTTGGCAGGCCAGAAAAGAATGTCAGGAAATCTTCAATGTGATGAACAGAAAAAATATGCAACCAAGAATCCTTTATTCAGCGACCCTGTCATTGAAAATAGAAGGAGAGATAAAGGTGTTCCCAAATAAACAAAAACTAAGAGAATTCATCACTACCAAACCAGCCCTACAAGAAGGCCTAAGAGGGACTCTATGAGAGAAAAGTAGCAAGTAATATAAGACACCAGAGACATCAATACAAACATGAACTCTACAGAGAACACAATGAATCTACACATACATTTTTCAATAAAAACACGGAATGTAAATGGACTGAATACTCCAATCAAATGACACAGACTAGGAGAATGGATAAAAAACCAAAATCTATCTATTTGATGTCTACAAGAGACTCATCTTAGACCTAAAGATACCTTCAGATTGAAAGTAAGGGAATAGAGAAATATCTACCATGCGACTGGACACCAAAAGAAAGCTGGAGTAGCCATATATATGTTGGATAAACTGGACTTTAAAGTAAAGGCAGTAACAAAAGACAAAGAAAGACATTATGTAATAATTACAGGGTCTCTACATCAGGAAGAGCTAACAATTATAAACATCTATGTGCTGAATTCAGGAGCACCCAAATACATGAAATAATCACAAACTGAAACAATCTTATTGATAAGAATGTGCTAATTGCAAGGGACTTTAATACCCCACTTAAAATAATGGATAGGTCAACCAGACAGAAAATCACTAAAGAAAGAATGGACCTGAACAACACACTAGAACAGATGGAATTGACAGATATATTTAGAACTCTGCATCCTGAAGCTAGGGAATTCACTTTCTTCTCAAGTGTGCATGGGAAATTCTCCAAGATTGATAACATACTGGGTCAAAAACAGCCCTCCATAAATACAAACGAATTGAGATCATACCATGCAACTTTCAGATCACAATGCTATGAAACTTGAACTCAACCACAGGAAAAAGTCTGGAAAACCTCCAAAAATGTGGAGGTTAAAAACCACCCTACTGAAGAATGTGGGTGAATCAGGCAATTAGAGAGGAAATTAAAAAATATATGGAAACAAATGAAAACAAAAATACAACCATCCAAACTCTCTGGGACCCAGCAAAGGCAGTCCTAAGAGGAAAGTTTATTGGTATCCAGGCCTATTTCAACAAACTAGAAAAAGTGCAAACGCAAAATCTAACAGAACACCTAAGGAAACTAGAAATGGAGCAGCAAGAAGAAGAGAAATAAATCAGGACAGAAATAAATAATACAGAATCCAAAAAAGCCATTGAAAAAAAAAATCAATGAAACCAAGAATTGCTTTTTTGAAAAAATAAACAAAATTGATAAACTTCTAGCTAGGCTCTTCAGAAAGAAAAGAGAGAGCACCCAAAGAGACAAAATCATGAATGAAAGTGGTACTATTACAACTGACCTCTCAGAAATACAAACAATCATCAGAGATTACTATAAAAAATTATATGCCAACAAACTGGACAACCTAGAAGAAATGGACAAATTCCTAAAAAGTAGCACTTTTAGGAATTTTGCACTACCAAAATTCAAAAGAGAAGAGATAGAAAATCTAAACAGACGCATAACCAGTGAAGAAATCAAATCAGTTATCAAAAATCTTCCAACAAATAAAAGCCCAGGGCCACATGGATTTCCAGGGTAGTTCTACCAGACATTTAAAGCAGAGTTAACAAGTTATTCCAAAAAATAGAAATGGAAGGAAGACATCCAGACTCATTCTCCGAAGCACATATCACCTTGATTCCTAAACCATACAGAGACCCAACAAAAAAAGAGAACTACAGGCCAACATCCTTAATGAATACAGATGCAAAAAATACTCAACAAGATACTAGAAAATCGAATTCTGCAACACATAAAAAGAATTATCCATCATGATCAAGTGGGATTCATTACTGGATTACAGGGCTGGTTCAATATTCAAAAATCTATCAATGTAATACATCACATTAACTAAAGAAAAGATAAAAACCATGTGATCCCGTCGATAGATGCAGAAAAAGCATTCAACAAAATACAACATCCTTTCTTAATAAAAACCCTCGAGAAAGCTGGGATAGAAGGAACTACTTAAACATTATAAAAGCAGTTTCTGAAAAGCCCACAGCTAATATCATCCTCAATGGGGAAAAACTGAGAGCTTTCCCCCTGAGATAAGGGACACAACAGGGGTGTCCACTCTCACCTCTGTTGTTTAACATAGTGCTGGAAGTCCTAGCATCAGCAATCAGACAACAAAAGGAAATAAATGGCATCAGAATTGGCAAAGATGAAGTCAAACTTTCACTTTTCGAAGATGACATGATACTCTACATGGAAAACCTGAGAGACTCCACCAGAAGCCTTCTAGAACTGATGTATGAATTCAGCAAAGATGCAGGCTACAAAATCAACAGAAAGAAATCGGCTGCATTTTTATACACCAAAAATGAAGCAACAGAGAAATCAGGAAACTGATCCCATTCATAATTGCATGAAAAACCATAAAATACCTAGGAATAAACCTAACTAAAGATGTAAAAGACCTGTATGATGAAAACTATAGAAAGTTTATGAAAGAAATTGAAGAATAAACAAAGAAATGAAAAAACATTCTGTGCTCATGGATTGGAAGAATAAACATTGTTAAAATGTCAATACCACCCAAAGCAATCTACACATTCAATGTAACCCCCATCAAAATTGCACCAGCATTCATCTCAAAGCTAGAACAACCTATCTTAAAATTCATATGGTACCACAAAAAATCCTGAATAGCCAAAGTAATATTGAAGAAGAAAACCAAAACGGGAGGCATCACAATCCCAGACCTTAGCCTTTACTACAAAGCTGTCATCAACAAGACAGTATGATGGCACAAAAACAGACACATAGACCAATAAAATAGAAAAGAGACTCCATAAATGGACCCACAAGTATAAGGCCAATTAATCTTTGACAAAGCAGGAAAGAGTATCCAATGGAAAAGAGCCTCCTTAGCAGATGGTGCTGGGAGAGTTGGACAGCAACATGCAGAAAAATGAAACTAGACCACTTTCTTACACCATACACAAAAATACACTCAAAATGTATAAAGGAACTGAATGTGAGACAGGAAACCATCAAAATCCTAGAGAAGGAAGCAGGAAATAGCCTCCTTGACCTCAATCGCAGAGATTTCCTACTCAATACACCCCCAAAGGCAAGGGAATCAAGAACAAAAACAAACTATTGGGACCTCATCAAGATGAAAAGCTTCTGCACTGCAAAGGAAACAATCAAAAAAACTAATAGGCAACCAACAGAATGGGAAAAGATAGTGGCAAATGGCATATCAGCTAGTATCCAAAACTTATAAGGAACTCTCCAAACTCCATACCTGAAAAACGAATAATCCAGAGAGGAAATGGGCAGAAGACTTGAACAGACACTTCTCCAAAGAGGACATCCAGATGGCCAAAGGCACATGAAACGATGCCCAGCATCACTCAGCATTGGGGAAATACAAATGAAAACCACACTGAGATACCACCTCACACCGGTCAGAGTGGCTAAAATGAACAAATCAAGAGACTATAGAGGCTGGCGAGGATGTGGAGAAACAGGCACCCTCCTACACTGTTGGTGGAAATATAAACTGGTACAGCCACTCTGGAAAACAGTGTGGAGGTTCCTCA